>NC_061496.1:4693763-4731263 GCF_022539355.2 Hippoglossus stenolepis
GTTTATAAAACTGTGTCTGTGTGGTGTGAAGATCAATAACTATTAAAAAACAACTTGTCTCAAGTTCCAACAGAGGATATTGATTGAATTGTGCTCATCTGGGGAAGATGAGCACATGCAGGCAGGAGAAAGTGCATGAGAGGGCAGGAGGAGGAGGAGGAGGAGGAGAGGAGGGAGGAGGAGGGTTCCGTGAGAAGAGCAGACAAACAACAATATAAGGCCTTTTGTACTGAAGCTTGTGAGGGAAATCCTCCAGCTCTGCACCAACACTGATCTGAGATCTGACACAAGAAGAACAGAATCTCTAATAAATTCACTCATTACTCAAAATCTGATAAAACTCCCAGATTTTTAAGTAACGTTATTTATCACATAAACCCCCAACTTTGCTTCTTATTGATCTATAAACTCTTAGGCCTGTACTTAGGCTACTTTTGACTAATCGATTTGAATCTGACATTGAAATATTATAATAATCCAAGTGACCCAAATATTTCATATATATTTGATTATAGACTTTTTATCATTTGACCATTTATCATTATCACTTTTGTTTTGTGTCTATTAAATAATAATAATATAATGTATTGAGTGTTTGTGCTGAACACTGAGTGAAACCCCTCGTGTTCATTAGAGCTATTACCGCCGCTGTTATTTCAACATATATTCAGACTAATTTTCCCTATAGTCGAAGATACAAAAAAAGGGGGAAAATGCAAGTGTCAATGTGCACATTGTCTTATAACTAATTCGAGTTAATACAGCCATAATGACAGGATAACGGCGCTAATTGGCCTTTTTTCCTGCACAACAATGCTCCCAGATCAGCATCTCTTTATTATTTAATAACGTCAAACGCTTGGCTGGCTGTGCTGGCTGCTGAGCCCGCTGCAGGCTGCTGTGCCCGGGGAGGAGGAGGAGGATCCGGGACACTCAGTCAGGAGCTGTGCGGTCAGCGAGGAGGAGGAGGAGGAGGAGGAGGAGGAGGAGGATAATGCAGAGGAAGGACACATGCGATTGAGTTTGAAACAAGCAGAGAATAAATGTCCAACTAAAACGTCTTTACATTTAATACATATACAAATAATAAAAGGCACATTTTCACCAACAGCAACATATTAAATTGAATTCTTTTAATGTAATGCCCGTGTTTTCTTTATCGGATATTTGTGCCTGTTTAGTTGATTGAAGCCACAGGTGACTGGGAGCAGAGCCACCAGTGAAAGTGTTGCACGGTCTGCTGCTCCTCTGTTGTCCGGACATTTGGAGACAGTGTGTGTTTACTGATGTTCTTCCTCAGGCCTGGAGGAGGAGGAGGAGGAGGAGGAGGAGGGGAAAGTACTGGGGTGTAATTTGTGGGTTAGGGTTTTTAAGTTTTTATTGTCTGAAAAACCTCTGAATTTCAAACTTTAATTTCAAAAACTAACTCCAGCAGAAAGTGGGGTCAGAAACTTAAAAAACAGCACAAGCATATAAAAGTTACATATAAAACACACAGTGTGTTTTCCACTTTTTCACTATAATTCATATTATTTCCCTGGACTTTGAAGCGATTCCCTGCAGCGCGTCGTTCGACCGGAACAGTGTGAGCAGGTTTCCCGGCTGACTGCCGCCCATGAGCGGCTCAACAGCCGGGCAAAGCCCCGGGATGTGGATGGGGAGTCGGGGGAGGAAGGGAGGGGAGCACGGGTGGGATCCCCCGTAGAGAGAGAGGAGATGGTCGCTGATGGTCTGAAAGTGTGCAGCAGGGACTGGGCCTTTTTATTTTAAAGTCACTTGTTGCACAACGTTTTAAACAAATAGTTAATCAAACTTTTCGTTGCGTAACACAGTCTTGAAACGAAAGTGTGGTCAGATAAAAGCTATAACACTTTATTATTGTTTTACACGTCGAAAGAAGTGGAGAAATTTAGTTTTTATTCCTTTACTGATAATATTTTACAACATTAAGATAGAGCAGAAGACAGTTTTCTATTTATTAACTTAACTGGTCCATTTTAAAGCAAGTTTATACCAAAGTAATTTGTGATTTCTCTTTTTTATCCAATGATTTAAATATCTGCACAGAGTCCTGCATCAGAGACGACTCCTGATCCAAAGTTCGTTGTATAATGATGATAACTTGTCACATGTGCAGTTGAATGTGTGTGTCTGTGGTGCTGGTCCCAGTTTGTGGACATTCAGAGGGTCCAGGCTGCTGAGCTGCTGGGACTGAATCATCATTAACAAGCCAACAGACACAGGAGCCCTCCCTCCTCTGCTCTCGGTTCCCAGCACAGACACTAACCTCTTTCTCTCTGTCATCCCTCTCTCTCTCTCCCTCCACCGACTCCAGCGCACAACAGCACCCTCCATTGTTCCCTGTGTGTCCCCCCCCCCATCCTCCCCTCCATCCCTCTGCCTGGCCCCCCGACCCAACTGTTGACCAACAACTCCACTTGCACATTAAACTGGGAGAAGAGGGAGGGTAGGGGGGGGGGTTTGTCCTAATTTAGAATATGACACATCCACAAATGCACGTTGAGGGAAAGTGGGGCCGAAGTGGGTGGAATAACTCCCATCATGCTTTTATGGTCTGTTCTAATGGAAAAATAAAACAGTTTTGAAACGATTAAAAAGGTCAAAATATCCCAAAAGAATACATTTATATCATATTACTACAGGCCTGTGTTGTTGATGCACATTGACGGAGCAGCTACAGTTTGTTCGCCTGTGCTGAGAGGGTTGCCTTTCAAAATAAAAGTATTAGAACTAGCTATGGTGGTCTGGGGGTGGGGGGGAGACATGCACGAGCCCTCTGAATGGATGCAGGCGAAAATGAATGCGACAGTGTGTTGTGTGCATATCTATCTATAAATCTATCCATCCAGCCATCATGGTGTCAGTATAAAATTATGTTCATGGCCAATTTCCTTAAAATTACAAAATAAAAAGTCAGTATAAAGTATAAGGCAGTTAAGTATTTACTGGAGCTGTTATTGAGATCCGCTGGTCTCCAGGACCACACACAGATTGTTGGGGTTAATATCTAAGGTTGGACCGGAGTGTGTTGTAGTATAAACTGTGTAAAGTGGAGTAAAGTGCCTACAACATCATCTATAGCCTATATACTGCTGATATCTTGCATTAGCATCAGTGTGGAATCGGAAGCATCGGTGTTAGAGGAACTTACATCTCCACATGTCAGTGGTTGACACCAGATAGTTTGGGTGTGTGTGTTTTGAAGAGATCTCCAGGACAAGGTGTGAATGTGTTTTTAAAGGTATAGGTTTACATTACAAAGTGTCACAGAGATAATGTAGTCGTTCAAAGGCTTTGTCAGTGACATCGACGTGACAGCTCAGCTACACACACACACACACACACACACACACACACACACACACACACACACACACACACACACACACACACACACACTAAACTTAATCTTTAAAAATATATTCACATCTTAAAATTGAATTATTGTTACATGTTTACAGTTTTATGTCCCAACAACATGAGTAATACTTAAAATACACACACACACACACACACAGACAGACACATATACACATTGATTTACACAGAAAGCCCAAAATAAGACACAGTGTCACAGGTCACTTTTGGAGACATTATGTACATTTGTATTAATTTCCTGGATTTATACCTTAAACTTAACCTTGATTTTTAATTTAACCTGACCCCAGAATCTACTTTTTCTCAATTAAGGAAAAATATTTTGTCCCAATTTGTCCCCAATTAACTGCTCATTCTCCGGACACACCATCCAGACCACACTTGTGTTTCCTCCACCTTTTCTCCTCACATCAGATAAATGTGTCCTTGCTCAGTGGATGAAAACATCCTCTTAATTTCCAAAATGTTTTTTGCGTGACGGCCTCGGCAGCAGACACAAGCTGACGGATTGAAACCTTCGGTGCAGCGATACCGGGGCTGTTATAACAAATCACGTTGACACGCGGGACGCCGTCACCGTGCAGATTACATTTCTCCATGTGGAAATGCCATATCTCTTTCAGCTGTGAATTATTCATCCGACCCGTCAACCTCTGCTGGTTTACTTACACTGTATCCTACCTGTTGACTAAATGACTCACCATTCCCAACTTTCTCTCTGTCTGACAGTGTGGCTCATAACCTCAAATGGAAAGTAGAGCTGTGCAACCAGCAGATTGAACCCTGCATGTTTCCCTACTTGACTTCACCTTTGTTCTCAAAACAAAATAGATTAAACCTGCTACTGTTTTCAGACGTGAACTCTGGAAAATGTCCGGAAAATTGGGTCCTGGACACTTTCCAGACTTTGTCTCTCACATGTGAAGAACGCAGCAGGAGATAGTCGGGGTCAGACTTGTTCACCACAAGAGGACTATTCCTGCATTTGTAACAATCAGGCGAGGGGGGGGGTGCCTGGTTAGAGCAGCAGGAGGCAGGACATGACGTATAAATTCTGCCTCGGCAATCGCATGTTGTTGTTTTTTATCAACACTGGCTTTTGCCCTTATCGCCAAAAACACTTGAATCTCATCGTCTTTTCAAGTTGACATCTTCATCTGCGTCCTCCACATGTTTGACACCTCTTCTAAAACCTGAGATCTTTGTATTCTTCCACTTTTGCATCCGTCACATTTGAGAAGCGTCGGCAGCACACGCCCACTCACCCGCTCTGAATTTTCCAGAAATCTCCTTGCGATATTCTCACATCTGGTCACTGTGACATTTTCCGGACATTTTACAAGAGGGTTCTGGAAAATATGTGGAGTGACTCACATGCAGCGCCAGACTTCAGCGCATGTCTGAAAGTGTGTCCTTCATTAGGAAATGCATTCTGCTGTATGAGTTTACTGTAAATAAAATCTGTCCTCCTAAACCACACCTACAGCTGAGTTCAAATTGCCAGTCCTACTTAATTATTAACTGCAGCAGCTCATAAAGGCTGTAAAATGGCTGCTTTACTGGCCCTATTAATCTTTAAGATGACAATAATGTCACAATAACATAATTAACAGCGTAATGGAATCAGACAGCTTGTCATCCTACAGATTTACACCGTATCTCACATCTGTGATCTACAGCACGGAGCTCATTTAGACCGTAAATATCTGCACATCAGCTTGTTTTGACTCGGCAGTGGCTGACATGAGTCAAACTCTTGTGTTTCATGTTTTGATATAGTTGTTTGTTCATATATAATCTGCTCCTCGCCCACTGTCGCTCTCCTGAGAGGCAGCTGCGGGATGTTTCACGGCTGAAACGTGTTCGGTTTCAATATAATCTGCTTTTCTGAAAACGTTGCATGGACCCTTCCCTCTTAACATTTCAGCATTTGTTCAGCCGCTACTGTAAGAAGAGCAATTTTCTTTTATTGTGCGTAAAACCTCGTTCCCAGTCGCTGGTATCGACTGTAGTGTAGATTTCGATTGATTGCATCATTCACTATCGGGCTATTCTGGAGCTGGTGACTCTGAGGTCTCCCCCTCTCCCCCTCTCTCCCTCTCCAGTCTCTCTGACAGAAGCTGTTGTTGAATGGAAGAGTGGCCTCTTTCAGTGTGGGTGTCCCCCCGGGGCCAACTGGGAGAGATAATCAGACAGGACAGTTACAGACAGACAGACAGACAGACAGACAGGCAGGCAGGCAGGCAGATGCAAGTTGTTTCTCCCTGAGTCAGACCACGGCACAAACGGGCATTCGGGATTTTCCACCAGATTCTTCTGTGAAATAAAAACCTTTTAATTTCCAATCTATTTCTCCACTTCTTCCTCCAATTTAAGTCAATAATCGAGGGTATTAAATCCTAACTGCTGTTTAATCTACGCAGAGCAGTGAGTGAACCTTTGCAAAATCTTCACTATCATCTTTAGAGTGGATTAGATTAGATCAGATTAGATAAGAAGGAGTCTCAGGATACATCCACACTAAGACGTGTTAGTTTTAAAACGCACCAGTGCTGCTAAGAAAACTCTGCGGTTGTGTCTTTGTTTCCTAATTCGTTTTTATTGGGTCATATCAGTCGTGACTCAAGTACAACACCAGGGCTGTTTCTCAATCAGAAGTATTTTCTGCGACTAAACAAACAACTGCAAATAAAGTAAAGAAGTAAGTAAATAGTCGACGTCCTATTAACAGCAGCTTGTCCGGTGTATGTAAATGGTCAGGTGTTTGTTTTCAGGTGTGGATGGAGATCGTAAAACATTTGTCTAAATGGATATCAGACTCGTTTTAAAGACTCAAAGACTCAAAGACTTCAAAGCTCATAGATATTAGTGTGTATGTGG
This sequence comes from Hippoglossus stenolepis, assembly GCF_022539355.2. Taxonomy (NCBI): domain Eukaryota; kingdom Metazoa; phylum Chordata; class Actinopteri; order Pleuronectiformes; family Pleuronectidae; genus Hippoglossus; species Hippoglossus stenolepis. The sequence continues at coordinate 4,700,043 of NC_061496.1, forward strand.
CCTCAATGGTCCCTGTGAGGAAACTGGGCTCTTACCAAATAGAAGCAAACTTGATTTACACATTGTTGTAAAAGGATAAAGTTTGTTGTAGCCACCAGTAAAGATGTCTGCGAACATAAGTTTTACAGCTACTAGAAACACTCAGATTTTAAAATATTGAATTTGCATTTAGGAGACACTTTGTTCAATCCTCTCAAATTAAATCTGCTTCCTTCATAGAACACATCCACAGATTTATGTATTAATCTGCATCAGAAATGAAGATCAATTTAATATAAATTGCTGCCATTGAATTTACATATGAAAAATTTGACATGGAGTGGACTTTATCTTCAATCTCACTGAAATCACAAACAGAAGGGAAACCAGCAGACATGATATCTATGTAATGGAGATGTGGGTGTGACTGTACTCACAGATATTAATTATACCTTAAATTCACATACGGTTCTACAATGTGTTGATCTATAAAATCTCTCAGATCATCTTTAAATATAGTCTCATGTCTCCTGGTGTCACTCTAACTTACTCTGAATGAACTGAGTCCCGAGGAATCGTTCCCCTCATCTCCCGGCGCAGACCTGCATCACATGACAACACAACACCGATGCTTTGGTAAAGGGCCTATAGATGGAAACATTATCATGTCATATCAGATGTTGAGCAGTTAAACAGGGTTTTCTCCCTGTGGACAACAAGCTGCGGCTGTTTCAGTGTTGTGTTTCATGATCATAACAGGCTCAACCTCTGGAAGTTTCCATCGCAGAGTTTACTTGTGTGGTGTGTGTGTGTGTGTGTGTGTGTGTGTGTGTGTGTGTTAGGGAGAGAGAGAGAGAGAGAGACATGGCAATATAATATATAGGGCAGAGCGAGGGAGAGACAGGTCTGGCCTGGGTTGGGTTGGGCAGGTCAGTGCAGCAGCATTTGATTGTAAATAAGAGGAGTCAGTTCACACGCCGATCAAGTGACGGCGAGGAACAAGCGAGCCATTTGAACCAGGTGGCTATCTCCCTATCTGAGAGATCAGAGCCCTGTCACCCCCCACCCACCCGCCCCCTCCCTCTGCTCTCGTCGCTGTGTGTTGCGCAGTAAGGGACACACACACACACACACACACACACACACAAGTGAAGTGAAGTGACATGTCCCTCCCTGCTGGCTACAAGGGCAGGCAGAGTGGCTGGATGAGATTTCACTGTCTCACGTTAGGAGAGAAGAGGAGAGTAAGGAAAGGAGACGAGGAGAGGGAAGGAAGTAGCCCCTGTGGTACCATATCATCCTGAAACTATCAATACGTTTTTTATTTATTGTTTCATATGTTAAAGGAACGTCACAAATCCCAGAGTCCCAAATCCAAATATATTAAATTTACAAAGATACCAAGCAGCAAATGTTTGACTTCTTTGGTTAAACTAGTGGAGTTATTCTGAACCTGCCTGTTTGGAACGGGCTGTTTGTTTGAACCTGTGCTGATGCTGGTTGCAGTTATTCTTTCTGAAACTGCAAAAAGTGACGATGTAATTGAATCGTGGCAACTGAAGACCGTCTGACGCCCTGAAACCCTGAAGCTGCACAGCCGCTGACGCACAGAGAGCTGTTCGCCTGTTTATTCAAATTCTGGTGGGACCGCAAAACACTGAACTGGAGAATCAGTTGTCATTGCCTGAATTAATATAGATTATTAAAAATTAATCAAGAAATCAATAGGATCTCACTTTATTGTGTAAGAAATTACTTTAATATATTAACGGCTGAAATAACTGCTACGCCCCTTTATTTAGACCCACACAATAACACAATAACACAATAAGAGACCAGATGCTGTTAACCAGCATTTTAACAATAAAAGTGGATCAAATATAACATGAAAGCTGACACACACACACACATACAGATACACACTCACACGCCTACACACCCACATACACACACACTCACATGTTTTTTTTTCTTCATATTGCGTCTTGACAATGGCCCCCAGGGGAGACGATGATGTGTGTCAGCTGCTGCCTGTTCATATTGATTAAATGACAGCCAGGATCACTTACCGATTTACCGACTGACGGAGCTCAAACACGCCACACGGCCCTGAGGGAGGTTTAAGGACCGTTAGCCGCGCTCAGCCTGCGGCGCAAGTTCACAGCCGCCGCGTTAATGTGAACATCCTCTCCGTCCCACTGTGACCCCACGGGACACACGTTATAGATTACCCTGTTCATTTCTGACGTCTGGATAATCAGTACAATAACTTGTATTCAGAAGTCATGATGTATGGTTTAACGTAAATAAAAAATATATGTATGTATCCATATTTCTGTACCAAATAAATGAGAAATTAAAAAAAATTGTAGGACATAATTTCTGTCAGTTATAACATCACCGTAAAACGTAAAAGACACAAGTTGTTAAAACAGCTTTTTCTTTAAAAAATACATCAAATTAGAAAATTTCAACAGGCTTCATGACAAAATCACATCAGAACAGAGCAAAATGAAAATTATATGAAAAGACAGAATAAAACACACCAGGCTGAAACCAGACAGTGTTTCTATAAAAACAGAATGAACTAGATAAACATATAAAGACATTAAATACCTCACAATGTAAGAAAAGATTATAGGTCAGTACAGGTTGTAAAAATAAAAACTGCAGCACAAAATATGCGAGAACAAGAGTCAGAGGTCAATGATTCCTGTTCACATAAAAGATTTTATTCAGCTAAGTCCACACAGAAAATATGCTGTTAAAGAATGTGACATTACACAGATTAAAAGCTGCCCTCGCCAAGTTTTTGAATAGGGCGACGAGAAGTTAGGTTTCAAAAAGAATATTGGAATTTGATTTTCTGCTCTTTAGGCCACAGCAGCTGCCTGTGGGGTCTCAGGTCTCTTCTTAATGGAGTTGAATATTTGTAAAGGTATATTTGTTTCTATTAACATCCGTCCTTTTTAAAGCACAATTTATGTTCTGCTGGTTTGTACAGTGTTTGCACACAAATATAGCACAGGGATGGAATTGTACAGAAATTATTTATCAGGACTAGAAACCAAAGTAAATCAAGACAAGACGGTTAATTCCATCCAAGGACGAGAAAACAGGGACAGGGTGATACAGGATGAGACGAGATTGAACCTTACCTATAACTGGACATGGCAAGAAAGAAACAAGCCAAGACCAATTGTATGATCAGGACGAGTAGAGGTGGTTTGATGGGACAGAGCTAGAAAAGGACAGTAAAAGACAAAGCAGGGCACGACACAGCGAGACAGATGAAAGATACAGTATGGACAGGACTGAGTGGTACGAGATGTAGGATAAGATGGTGCAGATCTCTACAAGATTGGTAAACAGGGAGTGTAGGAGAGGACACGGGACATATTAGAAAAAGGAGAGGACGGGAGATGACGGGACTGGACAAGATGTTACAGACAAGACGGAACAGGACACAGTATGAAAGGATGAAATGGGATCTTAGAACAGGTCTGACTGGGCAGGACAGGAAAAGAATAAAGCAGAATGAGAGGACACGTCAAAAATGAAAGATAAAGAAACGAGCATTGGACATAAAAAATGGGATTAACGGACAAGGAAGGGAAGGACAAGGGACTAGAAAGAGAGAAGCAGCATGAGAGAAGACATTTCAGAAGAGGACAGTGTAGATGAAACGTAAAGAAAGGACGGCACTGGACATATTAGGGTGGGATGAGACAGAACAGGACAGTGCAAGATAGGACAAAGTGGGATTGTAGGACAGGACTGGACATTATTTAACTGGATGTAAAGGAAGGGACGGTGCAGACGGGACCTTTGGCAACATCAACTGCTGCCGACAGTCCCAGCTCGGAGAGGGCTGGCTCCTCCTGATAGGGTGTGTGGCCTTGGGAACGAGCCAGGTGAAGCTGTCGAGCGCAGATTAAAGCTGAGATTGATCAATCACTTCAGTCCTCGGGGCCGGTGAGCGACAGCGTAGCCCCGGGACACAAACACGGACACTATTGATTGGGAGTCGTCTTCTATCAGATCTCCGTGAGCTGCTCCTCTCGAGTCAACACTGTCAAACATTCACAACCCGCACACAATGATGGTAAACCCTGTTTCTTTAGCCCCGTCTGTCTTTCTGTCCGTCCACGTCTAAGTCACTCAGTGGAGTTGACAGGACTCTTGCTGTGTGTGAATCTTAGCAGGAATGAGCCTCTGGCCACGTTTACTAACAGGCCTACAGGATATTTAGCGGCAAGGAGGGAGGTTTGTATGACACTTAAAGGAAGCTGTCAACCGTAAAACGTCGTATACTAAGTAGTTTACAGCTCGTGAAGAAGAGCAGCCTGAAGGAAATCATGATGTAAATGATCTTATTACCATCACGCTCAAACTGAAGTGGGGAAGGAAAGCTCCCGAAACTCCCATCTTTGTTCCCTAGAAGGTTTTCATCGGTCAGTTTGGTGGCAAATTGAATCATGACAATTATAAATACATTTTTAAAATACTGCCGTAAAGTTCTCCAAATGAATATGGCGGTGACCGATCTGATGAATCTAGAGAGTCAGTTACTTTTCCGAAAATGTTTAACTGTTAGTTTTATCTTCTTTAACCCTGATCAGATATTTTCTGATCACCCAGCTGCTCATCTCTTGTAGTGATAATATTACCGGAAAAGTTTTATGTCTATAATCTTTGGAAGTTCTCCAACTGTTTGTCACTTAATTTCTGTCCGTGCAGGTTTTTTAACTTCTGCGTCCCTGGAAGCCCAAAATAACTTTTTCCCCACTTTGCAGCTTCATTGTGAACTCGTAGTAGAAAGGACACAATGTGCACTGAATAGAAGTTTAATATGTTCTGTATATGAGGAGAGGGAAAAACGAAAATCACCTACAAACAAATAAACACAAAAAGCCTGAGTGTGGCTGTGATGGGAGGGGAAGTCTGTATTGGGAGCAGTGGCCTAATAAGGCTAAATACCAGACTGTGAATAATCTCCCAGTAAACTGTCTACTCATGAAAAAACACAGAGATGCAACAGCAGCAACTCTCGCTTTCTGCCTGGCTGCCCTCCCCCCCCCTCTCTCTCCCTCCCTCTGTCCACACCGTTCTCTCCCTCTCTCCCTCCTCGTTCCTGCTCTCCTCCTCCTCCTCACCCTCCTACTCCTCGCTCCTCGTCTCGTCTCAGTAAGTAGGATAAGGCTTGGAGAGCTCTGTCGTCGTGGTAACTGCCAGAAGTATTCAGTTTGAAGTTTGAGGAGGTCAGTTTGCGGGTCAGAGTAACCCCCCCCCACACTCACTCACCCACCTCCCCCCAACACACACACACACACACAGGAGAGAGAGTGGGGTGTTGAGGGGGACCCCCATATGGGCCCGGGGCCCTTATACATGAGGGGATAGATGTTTTTGTTGGGGCAGGGGCCACAGCGCAGCCCTGCATCTAAAACAGTCGTGGTACCAGAACCGTCTCAATCTCTGGGATTGAAATTAAGCTGATTATGAACGAAATCTGACCTGGATTTACTCTTTGTTATAATTGGATTTTTTTCAGTTCAGTTACTCTGGTGTTCATTTCCATTCTTTTAGTATGATGATCAGCAGCTAAACCTCGGCGACTGATGCTTTCATGCTCATATTCGTTCTGTTTCAAAGAATCCAGTCCGCCAACGGAACACGGGAGAAACACTATACAGCTTTCGAGAGTAGATGAATAAATACCTAAATTTAAAATACTTTAAAATATACTTACAAGACTTCTATTCTATAAAACAAGTCAGATTTACTTTCATGAAAGTTTCTCTACTTTCTGATTAAGTACTATTTAGTTGGTTTTACTCCTAAAAAGCATCTTATTTAACTATTAAATGAATAAATAAAAGTTGCAATGACGCGGTGTTAAAGTCACAGAATATGTGTGTACAAGAGTAATGTAAGATTGAATAACTGGAATGATACTCATGACCCAACAGTAACAGTCAAGCTGCACCAAATTACACACACTCATCAGTCTCCTAAATATGTCTGATAACATTTTCATCAGGATCTATTATTTATTTTCTCAGTGAATCAGTGAAAATGTCAACGTGTTCCTCCCTGACCTTTACCGTATCCTTCCACCAAGTTACATCATAATATATTCAGTTTTTGTGTAATCTTGATTGCAAACATACAAACCAACCAACAAACAAACGAACTGGGGTGAAAGTATAACCCTCTTGGCAGAAATATAAATATATATTTGTACATCTGAAACTGGAGCCTGAGCCACAATCCTCTGACAGTTGAAACCATCAGAGTCGAGAACAGTTGTGCTTTCTGAGAGTAAACGACACAGAGGCCGGTTCAGGACACCCCCCAAAAAACAAAAACATAAATTCTGGCCCAGCCGAGGTCCAACGGTCACCAAACCTTTTGTGTTGTTGTCAATGAAACGTTGTTGTTGCCCTGACTGTGGGCCAAACACTCCCCTGTGCACACAAACAGCTCTGACTGTGTGTGTGTGTGGGGGGACTCACACACCTTGCACAACGCTCCCTGGCTCGGGGGGAATATAGTTTGAGCTCATCAGCCCCAGACAACGGCAGAAGACCCCCACTGCCACCGCCCTGCCCCTGCAGGTGCAGCCCCCTAAACCCACATGCTGTAAAACACATGTGAGGAGACGGGTCTGTGAAACAACAGGCAGCTGGAACCTTCCTCTGTCCTGCAAAAACTGCAAAGTTAGGACGTTTTTCCAGCGTTTTCTGTGGTTCTGGGGGCAACTGGTCGTAAATCAAGTTTCAGTTCTACAGTTATTTGAGTTTAAAGGCCAGTGAGGCTTCATCTTAAGTTCCTCGGCAACAGGAAGAGGAAATGAGGTCATCTGAGCGGCAGCGGCGACTCTGACGTTTCCAATATTTGGAACAAACTTTCTTTCTTTCCTTAACTTCCGCTCTCTCATGGTTTCTCTCTGTCTCTGTCTGTCTCTATCCTGGGTGGTTTCTGATGTAAATGTTTTCAGTCAGTTGGCGGCTGAGTCTCAGCAGGTGGTCCACCAAATCCACCGTAACCCCCGGCAACCCCTGTCCAGCCAATCCAAACGCTGGCCTGCCCGCCACTCCGCTTAGTTAGCCCTGACAGGACCCTCTGTGTGTGTGTGTGTGTGTGTGTGTGTGTGTGTGTGTGTGTGTGTGTGTGTGTGTGTGTGTGTGTGTGTGTGTGTGTGTGTGTGTGTGTGTGTGTGTGTGTGTGTGTGTAACGAGAGAGAGAAAAAGAGAGAGAGAGAGAGAAGCATTTGAAAAGTAGTACTCGTAGGACAGGGTGTGTTCTTGGAGTGGTCATTAAAAGTTTATTAAAAACTTTTCAACCGTTGGGAAAATGGGTTTGAGTGTCAGTGAGCAGGGAAGCCATCGTGTATGTGTGTGTGTGTGTGTGTGTGTGTGTGTGTGTGTGTGTGTGTGTGTGTGTGTGTGTGTGTGTGTGTGTGTGTGTGTTAGCTCAAAACTACAGCTACTTCCTTCCCTCAGAATCATAATCAGTTTCTCACCTTTTATGTTTTTTAAAGAACTGATTCTCCTTCTGTCATCATGTCGTCACTTCTGTGTTTTTACTCGGCTGCTACATTCAAACATTTCAGGCCCATTGTCTGTTGGTTGTTGTGAAGCATTCTGGGAAATGTGTCACTCCCTGAGGTATAATGATGAACTTTGAGGGATAGCAGGTGCACCAGCAACAGTAATTTTCACTTCTTTTACCAACGCTTAAATAACTATTTAGTAATAATTGTTCTAATAATGATAATAATACTGAAAAGAACTGTGAACTGATGACTCTATAATTATGTATTTGTAGATAATGTTGTTCTCTACAGGTTTTTCTTTATTTTTCTTTGTGTTTACATCCTGTTAGATCTTATCCTCAAGGTTCTATCATAGATTTTATTTAGATCAAATTTTTTTTTTATTTAATTCTTTTTTTTAATTCCTTGAAAATCACCAAGACAGTTTCCGAACTATATTTGAAAATACTAATTATGCAGAGGTAGTTTTTAGCTTGATTACTCTCTGCTAAGACAGCCAGTGAACTGAAAAATAAAACACCACTGTACTTACTCATCGTTCAGTTCTCAGATACATTTAAAAACCAGCCCCAGTTTCTTCTAAAGTCTTAAAAAAAACCATGATTCATTCACCTGACACATGCAGGATAATACAAACTCATCTTTTCTCACCTGTAAACACAGACCTTGAAGTAAGAGGCCTCGCTGACAGACCTGAAAACACTTTGGTGAACACATTTTCCTGAACACAGATTCCTGGAGCACAAGAGAGTGAAATTATTGGGCAACAACAAAACAGCGACTCAGAGGTAATTTGAGTCAAGTCGATTAATGGCACTTGTGTTTACAATCATTCGTTTCAAGCTTTTTGTGCCTGGAGAGTAATTTAAAGCAAAGTGCCAACTGAGTGTGAGCTCAACAAACAGCCGAACAGACGAGTGTTAAAAAGACAGTTTCAGGAGTCACTCACCCGTGTGGAGACAGTCATGTACTACACAATAAATGCACTGTAAGTAGGTGTTAGTGACAACAATCACAGTTTCATGTTTCCACAGATACAGACACACACCAGGTTCACCAGCTGCCTCTTTCACATTAGAGGGATTTGATTGGCTGGTGCCTCTGTTAAACGTCTGCTGTACCCAGTGTGAAAACCATGACGCAACCGAACCACAAAGCAATTGGGCAAGGCATGACGTCAAACCCATTCAAAGTGAATGGGCAGCGGTTTGGTTTAAGACACCGATGCATGTGAGTCCAGCTTTATACTTGAGGATGAAGTTTAAAGAATCCGTACTGTTCCTGTTTGCTATATTAAGCAGTAAATACGTGTCAGATAATGTCTGAAAACAGTTTTTCATCCTTTTTATTTTGTATTTTTGTCCCATCAATGGTCGTTTCACTGACTTATTGTGAATTATTCTCTCTCCTCATCTGTGTCATGTTCAAATCCTCTCAGAGCTCGGGTTGCACGTCCCTGCCGTTTTCTTTCCGTCTACATTTGCTCTCTCCCTCTTTTCCTTTCCCTGCTCCTGTGAGTGATATGGTAACGATAATGGCGATCACCTGAAGACACATTTTTTAGAAAATGTTTGTGGGCATGTGAGAGGGGAGAGATGCAGGGGATGGGTGGTGTAAATGTCTGAGCTATCATCAGCTTTGATTGGCTTTGAGTGGCTCTGAGTGCCGGGTCCATCCCATCCGCTCTCCTGGGTCCTTAGGAGCAGTGTGTGTGTGTGTGCTGTGTGTGTACATGTGTGTGTGTGTGTGTGTGTACATGTGTGTGCCTGTTTTTAGTATGAGGAGTGAGGATTTTTTGTGTGCACATGTGCCTCTATGACCATATTAAGTCCCCGTTTGCCCTGTAAACTATGAAACCATATCAGGACCTCAGAGGAGCTGAGTGTTTTTAGAGACTGTGATTCACACAGAGACTGAAGGTTGAAACTATGTCAGCAAGCAAGTGCCCCGCTGAAGTGTCTCTGAGCAAAACACTGAATCCCCAACAGACAGTTTGTGCAGCAATATATGAACTCAATTTCATCACAGAGCTAATACTATAATGATAGAGATAGTAGAAATAATAGCTGAGTTTCTGAGGCCTGATCGGTTGAATGCTTCACCGTTTTCTTTCACTCGGTCAATCTCCGCTATAGCTCGTAAAATCTGTTTCCTAATTCAAGTCTTTTGGTTGTTTTGAGTATGTTTTATTTTCTGTGTTCTCTTCTTTTCCGATTACCAACAGCACAATTTGAATCCCCTCCATGTTTACTGTTTACTTCGTTGTGTAATCTTGAGCGTTACCACCGCCTGGTGTACTGGAGTGGAACATCTTTTCCCTAGTTTCCGGTTGTTCATGCGGCAGCAGGCAGATTTGCCTTCTTCTTTCTTCCCTGGTCTTTAGACCACAAACGCTTCTGGAAGCTTTTAGGTCCTTGAAAAAAAGAGTTCTTACTTTTGGTCGGCTGATGTGTTTCTCAATTTCAAAGAATGCTTTACATGCTATAGCTGCTTCATACATGTATATAAAGTCTGAGAGCTGTTGAATGTCCTCATTTACCTCCTCGGAAACCTTTGTATCCTCTCAACACTGTTGCTGAGAGGAGCTCATGAGGAAGTTCATCAGTGAGAAAGGACGGCAAAGCTCTCGATTCTCTATTTGCAACCAATAAAGAGTTCAGTGATTAAAATAAAAATGACCACCCATTTCCTGTGGACTTGTTAAGAGGAGGTGTCGTCAACTCGATTACCACCTCCAGCTCCATACATACCAAAGACAGCACTGCAGGCCAGAGAAAGGCTCCGAGTTAATGGTTAACCAGGCTATGTAAAGACAGTCAGATAGCTGAGCTTATTAGCAAATAGTGTGTGTGTGTGTGTGTGTGTGTGTGTGTGTGTGTGTGTGTGTGTGTGTGTGTGTGTGTGTGTGTGTGTGTGTGTGTGTGTGTGTGTGTGTGTGTGTGTGTGTTTGGGACAACAATATGATTAATGGCCAATATGTATTGAAATACTGCAGCTCTGCACAGGTTAATATGGACATGTTACCAGGATGGGAATTATGATTTCATACATATATGTGTATGTTAACGGTTCATCCCTTGATGAGTGTGTGTGTGTGTGTGTGTGTGTGTGTGTGTGTGTGTGTGTGTGTGTGTGTGTGTGTGTGTGTGTGTGTGTGTGTGTCTGTGTGTGCGAGTGCATACATGCCAACATGGATGTCTGCATGTGTGTTAAAAACGAGAAAGCGCTTTTTTTGGCCAAGTTGGCATAACTTGTAGCGTGTGTGTGTGTGTGTGTGTGTGTTAGGTCGTCTGTGCATATGTGTGTTGGTGTTTTGTATAGAAAGTGCTGTGTGCAGTAGAACAGGGGATTTGTTGCCATCAGCACGGTGATGTCAGCACACAGAGACAAACAAAGCCAGAATCCAAAACCCTCTCCCGGCTACCCACAATCCCCCTGGACAGTGTGGGGGGCCCTGCCTGGGGGCCCTCTGCTGCTAACACACATACATCCAGGTTAACACCAGCTCTCTCTCTCTCTTTCTCTCTCACACAGAAAGTAACACACATGCGTTTGCAAGGTCTGTAAACACACACATCCAGTGCGTACACACAACATACACACATATTTAATAAACGGTCACTCAAACTCACTTCCACTGTACATACATGAGCTCAATTACATATTCACATCCACTCACATGTGTGATGCTGTCAGTGCGCTCATGCAGGGTGACTCTACCCGTCCAGTCACCATGTGCATATGCATAAATCCTCCCTCATGTGCATTTACACTGGATTAAACCAGGATTATTTGGCTCACACAAGTGCTCCACCGTGGAGAGTGAAACCATCTGTGAACTAAAGTGCATTTGAGGGATGTTAAATTGACTATGAACTAATTTCAGGAAACTAAAACAACTGTAAATTGCCCATGAGCAATCAAAAACCAACTGTAGGAAACTGTAGGTACGACTCCAATGGAAATACAGTGTTTAGGAAAGTGAACCCAACAGTAAAATACAGCTGTGAAACTTCAGTAAAACTCAGTTCCTACTTTGTTTAAAGCGACGCTGCACCGTATGTGAGTGAGAAGTCAAATCAGAAACACACCTCTGTTTGCTTTGGCCATCCGCCGCAGCCACAGGCCTTGCAACTGGGGAATGACTTTACTGTTACTGCATTGTTGGTGGAGTTCAGATGAATAAACTGGGACTGGACCGAGGAGGAGGATTATACAGATATGACGGGTTTAGATGACTTAACACAGGCCGCTATCTGAAGGGACTGGGGAAGGCCGGTCAACATTTCTCTCCAGGTTTTCCAATATTATCCTCCTCACTTCCATCCCTGTGAGGTTGAGTGAGATATGTGTTGGTCGCTAGAAACAGATTCTACATGTGAATGAGCAGAATCTGTAGGTGGCGGATACGATTGTGGGGCCGGAAGCTTCTGGTTTCTGTTTTAAACTTTGACCGATCACGTTTGAGCAGGTGTTGGTTGCTGCAGGGAAACAACAGAGGTGGAACACATTGATAGAAATACATCGGATATCGTCTTTTTAATTTGTTAGAATATCATATGCAGAAGGCTGTTAATGGGGGGGGGGGGGCAAAATGATAGGGACCTAAACAAAAAGAGGCTAAACACGTGACCTTGTTCAGACCTGATATCAACATCTGTACTCAGTGATCTGATCACAAGTAAATCACTCGTACTTTTTTGGACCTTTTGCTCATGCATGATGTGTGAATAAAGTTGATTTAAGAACATCTATTTAATGTAATAACTTTCCGTATCAAACCAAGAGTTTATTCAAAGCACACAAACTTTGAACACAAAACTATAGCAGATGACCTACAATAGAGAGACTCAATGAAATCAGTGTCTTGATCCATGAATTGGAGTCAAATCCCAGGGTGTCAGCTGGACGGTGAAACGACGAGTGTGACGCCGCTGTCTCCTCATTGAACTGTTACACAACAATTAGCAACTGTTGCTGCCTTTCTCTTTAAATGCCCTTCTGTTCAAAACAGTAAGAGCCAGACGAGGGCTGGTAGAGTGTGTGTGAGTGTGTGTGTCAGTGCGTGTGCGTGCTTATTTTTGCATGCGTATTTGTTTGTGTTTCTTTTTTTGGGCAGGGAGATCAGGGTAACTGGGCGTACTTTACCCAAACAGGTCCTCATTGTGCTGGAGAAGGAAGAGCAGGGTCGTACTGCACCCTATTCAGCCAAGTTTGGGTGCAGGCGGAGGGACGGAACACTATGCATGTTTGTTTGTATGCATGTGTGTGTGTGTGTGTTTGTGTGTGTACAGTAGTATACAATGAGTGCTGGGAGATTTGGATGCATACATCCACTGTGCGTGTTGAGGGGGATGGATTTTATCAGAGTTCTACCCTCATCCCTCCTCCAAATCCTCTGTGTGTGTGTGTGTGTGTGTGTGTGTGTGTGTGTGTGTGTGTGTGTGTGTGTGTGTGTGTGTGTGTGTGTGTGTGTGTGTGTGTGTGTGTGTGCACGTGGAGGGGGCCAACAATAGCTTCCTTTGACCCTTATAATGAGGGAGTTCTTCAGATGGCTGCTACGTAGTAGATTTTTCTATTACGTTAGTTTTATCCAAACCAACGAGCAGCTTTAACTTCGAGCAGCTAAACTTTATCACGGCGCAAAACATCGTCACTCACCTGAACTGCAGCTACTTGTTGCCTGGTAACACCACTTTGCATCTGGCAGCGTCGGGAATGGGAACTGTTGTGTGTGTGTGTACGCCCTTTTAGTCTCAACAGCTTTTCACCGAGGACGAGTGTTTTTGTGAATCTGCTTCCTATGAATCCAACCGCACCAGTTAAACTAAAAATAAATCGAAGAGACTATGTTATTTCTGTGGTGTTTCCCTAAAGCTCTGATCAATGAAGTGTGAGTCTCTGTCGAGGGCAGATGTCGTCTACACAGATGTTCATCCAAATACTGCAGAACAAATCAGCAAAATTAAGAAATAATTAAGGAATCAGCAGCAGTTCAGTGTAAAAACCTAATACACTAGTTTGTGTTGTTTGATTATTAGTTATTAAATATATTTGTTTTGTTGTGTTTTCTCAGTGATGTAACAGGAGAGAAGATGGAATCAAGAGACCAGGACGTTGGATGAACCGGATGGCAAGTGGGGACTGGTAGGTTTAGGACACACACACACACACACACACACACACACACACACACACACACACACACACACACACACACACACACACACACACACACACACACACTCACACTCACACTCACACACTCACACTGAGTCCCATAGAGAGACCCAGCAATGCCCTGGAGGGTGCCAGTCATGCCCAGCTTCCGCTGCGCTCCAAATTGAGCGTGGCACAGAGTGTATGAAGTCAGCCGTCTGGAAGAGAGCCAAGCATTGTTCCTCCAAGCAGCTGGATGGTAATTACTAGAGAGAGAGAGGGGGAAGGGGCTCGGGGGGGCTCTGCCACCTCACTACTGTTGCTTCTGTTTCCTCTCCCGGTGCATGGATCGTACAGGAAACTGATTTATATGGTAGAATAACAAGGGCTGTAAGTCAGACAACATAAAACACGCTCCTTACATGTGGAACCAGTGGTGAAGGGATCTGAAGGAGATGAAACGTTGGCTCCAGGCCCAAGTGTCATAATGAATTTAAATAAAGTTTATTATATTATTATATAATGAAGGATAAGGAGTTTTTTCTTCAAGTTAAAACCACATAAAGATGATGAGCATAAGGCTGATTCACCATATGGCAAACACATGTATTGAGATCAGATCCATCCAGATCATTATTATCCAGGTCCGGACTCTTGGGTACAGACTTTCCCTGGAGTTTGTCTTTCGAGGATGGAGAAGGCAGGAAGTGACGTAGCTGCGGAGAGATCAAATGTTTTAACAGCACATCGACACCGACTCAAATCATTAGAAGCTTTTGAATCCTCTTCTCTTTTCCAAGTTCTCATCTTTGTCTGCATCCTCTACGTTTACGGCTCCTCCTTTTCTTCCTGAGATATTTATATTCTTTTCTTTTTGCGTCCATCGTTAGAAATATCATCAACAAGCTCACTTGCTCGCGGTGAATCCTGCGGACAACATCCTGCTGTATTCTCACATGGGCAGAGTTTTTACTAGAGGGTTCGGTAGGAAAAACTCAGGAGATCTCTACAAACGTACCTCCTTGTGTTTGTTCTGTACATTTACTGTATCTGATCAAAAAAAGAAGAGTGATGGACATAAAGTGGTGAATTTGATGCTTCAGGCCGATAGAAGGAGAGAGAGAGAGCAGGAGGTGGGAGGTGGACGGAGCTTTGCATCAGTCCGAGCCTGAGGAATGTGTCAACTCGCTGTCAGCTCTGTGCTGCTTTGTCATGAGGCCGCAGAGCACTGGAAACGCGTAAAGTAAAGTTGCCATTTTCACACCTTGGACTCCTCCCGCCCTCCTTCCTCCACCTCCCCTCTCCGACACACACACTCTCTCACACAGTGGCAGCAGTAGCCCGGCCAGCGCTGGTGCAGCTGTGACCAGAACAATAGCATTCCTCAGGTTTTAAACGCCTGGCACTTAGATTCCTAACAGTCAAATTCCTGGCGGGGAGAAGCTGGGGGTTGCTATAGGACGCCGAGAGCCGTAAGACGCCGTGTAAGGAGACGTACAGCTGTAAAGCTCTGTGTGATTTGGGTTTTTTATGAGAGGGATGGATGGGTTCAGGAGGACGGGGGGGGGGAGAAGCTCTGTTGTTCCTCCTCACGTTCTGTTTCCTCAGATGTGACATTTTCCACACTGCAATTTTAGCAGTTTAGGTCGAGAGGCGTCCCGCTGCTTTGTCGGGGGCATCATGTGTCGACGGAGGCACCTGTTATGTCAACACGTGTGTCTCGTAACTGGTTGTTGGCACATGTGGTGCCGAAAGCTACACAGATGTGTTGAAAGCGACACATTAGTTTTAAGAGTGTTAAATTAGGCGTTAACGCAGGAGACAAACAAGGACATGATGTGTGTGTGTATGACAGGTCACGTGTTTTCAAAGAAATGATGCAGAAATCATCGAAATGTGACCAGTTTTGAATTTCATCCGTCAAAAAGCAACCTTTCAAAACATTAAACTGGACACATTGAAACTTAGACTCTAAATTGTATTTGTTTTGTCCCACACAGAAAAGGGTTTTTAATTGAATCCCTTCAAAATGTTTCTTCAGGGGGTCTTACTGACAATTATCTGTTTGCTGACTTTATTTTGAAATCCCCTCCGTCGGTTTTAAAAGGAGAAACGAGAAAGCCCAAACTCTGTGCACCTCACACCGTGTGTGTGCCTCCTCTGGTGGCTCCCGTTCACACAGCACCGAGCTGCCCAGCTCTATCAGCCCATCTGAAATAACCCCAAAAATAACGATTCTCTCATTAACCACGCCTGTTTCACAATTTAAATATAAATGAATCTAATTTAGAAAACCTCGGCCCCGATGAAGGAGACTCATTTAGAGCCAATCTAAAATTAATGAGGGCATCTGGAGAGAGAGGGAGAGCGGAGAGGGGCCCGGCGTGGCTTAACAGATACCGCGGTTAACAAGCTACTGTACTTTAAACACTGGAAAATCCCTATTAATTTTAAAGTTAACGCACTACTGTACTCTGAATGGCGGAGAAGCTCTTTAATGTTCGGTTCAAACACTTAACGGTGACATGTGCAGACTGACTCTTGGCCTGTCGCTGTCAAAACCTCCTTTATGCTGTCAGACGCCAGCGCTTATCAGACGCCGCCTGCTCGTGCAGAATTAGAATTTTCTGGACATTTTTTTTAACACAATGACGTTTGAATGTGTCCATGCGTGTTTGCAGGTTTCAACCCGGAGACCCTGATGCTGTCAGATTTGCTCCTTCACAGTTCTCGTCCTCCATAGTGTGACCTAAAGAAACGGCTTCAGTGGAAACAGAATCTCCTCCCGGGGCTTTTTAACTATTCTCACAACTGCATCACAGACAGTTTGCATTTAAATTAGCTTCAAGATTCAAGAGATCTTTATTGTTACAGCACAAGTATAATGACATTTTGTGTGGAGCAACATAAATTAAACAAGTCTAAAAAACATATATATATAGACTAAGGTCTGTGTATAATAAAGTGTCCTGGCTCACTGACAGTGTTTTGTTTATAAATCTATCCTGGTTTTAAAGTTTGATCTTCTTCTAAAAACACATTTTACTGCCGTGCCGTCCGTTACGTTTTCTTTCTTTTTTCTGGCCTCAGCAGCCACTCGAGAGGCTCCAGCAGATGCCAGCCATCTCCCACAGTGACTGTTTGGTTTTGCAGGTTTAATTCCCGATGGGTTTGGGTCCAGAGTGATTAGGCTGTGCCCTAAAGGCCAGCGGGCTTGTCAGGTGTCTCCACACATTAACGTTGTTCTGCTTGCACCCTGAGCCGACAGCACAGCGAGGCGGAGGGCTGGAGGAGAAACGCTGATCTGGCATGGTGGGAGGCACAGAGGATCCCAGTGTTTAATTGTATTCTTCATACGCCAAATAATCTTTGAAAATATGTTTTAATTCAATTTTTTATTAAGAGCGAGGGGACTTATCTGACATTTAATAAACCCAGTGGGTTATCTGTGGAATTTAAATGGTTGTATATTGGTTCTTTTGTCCACTTATGTGAGAAAACTTTCTAAAACTCCTTAATTTAAAGTCTTAAAATAGGTTTTCTTCTAAATAATCTAAAAAAATCTAGCCACTGGGATTAAAATGAACTAGATTTTTAGTGTCGTACAATTTGTATGGTGTGAACAATGTGATAAACATTTAAATTGAATTCTCTCTGTGTATAATGAAATAAGGTTTCATTTCCATGACTGAGGCCCTTTTCCTTTCTATAGTCTTCTCCCCTCTGTTTGTAAAAGCAACACTAATGGATGCCACCTCAACATTTTCGTCTTTAGCCTTTAACCCTAAAGCCAGCGGAGAGATAACACAGCCGACTCTTCTCCGCTGGATTCAAATAAACTTGCATTGTGTCTGCGCACAAACAACTTCCTGCACGCAGACATTCAGCTTGTTAACGGGGGCGGGCAAAACAACAAAACAAAAAAAACTCAGGCTCTTCCTGCTTTTGACCTCCAACCCCGTCCTACCCCGTCCACACCCACCGCGTGCACAGCAGGGTGCAGCTATGGGGGGGAGGTGGTGCTGAGGAGATGGCGTTAGGCTTTAGTGCGTGTCTGTGTAGGCAGAGGAGGTGATGTTAGGCTTTTACAGGGGGCTCGTGTCCTGTTCTGAAGTATGGGAGGAATAAAGTGGAGGAGGTGGAGGGGGAGATGAGGAGACCTGCTGAGAGGGCAGCCTATATGCACTCCTCCTCCTTCCTGCTATACCTCTCCCTCCATCCCTCGCCTCTTTTCACCCTCCTCCTCTTCCTCCCTCTCTGTCTCCAGCCGTGGGGGCAAAGTACATTACATGCTTGCTAATCAAACCTCCATTACAAGTTTGGAGGGAATGAAGCAAGAGTTCTGAGGAGTCTTCTTCTTCTTCTTCTTCTTCTTCCCTCTTTCTACTCACTTCAGTCTCCTTCACCTTCCTTCTTCTCCTCCATCTCCTCCGAAAGCCTCTTAACTTTTGAACGGTGTGTAATACGCTGGAGGTTTTCCACCGACATGGTCACATGCGATGCCAGAATCCTTTTCACAAACAAAATACCACAAATATACTTTGAAATGCTAAAAACACAGGAAGCAGGAATCGTTTTCTTATGTCGCCTCAATGCCAACGAGTATAAAACACTGAAATCAATGTGGATTCGTTATTAAAGGATGTTTTACAGTCGCTGCCATGATGTCACATTGCAGCAACAAGTCTTGCAATTTCTTTAGTTATAAAAGTACAAATTTGAACAACTTGACGGACGCATGAAAATTGTAAACTGAATTTCGGAGCCTGTCATAAAACTGGCTGCAGGTCACAAGCTAAATGTCGTGGAATCCTTCTGAAAGTCAGAATACAGAGAAGGAAACATGAAATGTGACGTCTGATGAAACGTCAAACAACGCGGCTCAAAGCACAGGATTGTTAGAAGTTTAAAAATAATATCTGCTCACTACTTTCTTGTTTCCCTGTTGTCTAAGTTTTCATCTGAACCAGAAAGTAGTGGCAGACATGTTTTCCTTTTGGTTTGTGTGTTCTCCAGCTCCTGCAAAGCATTTAAATGTTAAGAAAATTTTAAGACAACGTGTTGATTAGAATTTGAGATCGTTTGTTGATGCAACACACTTTGGTTGGGTGGTGGCACAAAAGAGAGGTTAAACTGGGAAGAGTTTAGCCTCTGGGGAGCATGATTGCTCTCATTTGTTTACACTGATCAGCCACAAGATTTAACCTGCTAACTGGGTTTAAGTCTAAAATAAGATTAGCCACAAAAGTAAAGCTGCAAACTAGTCTTACAAGATAAAAATTTCCCAGAGGGGCTGAGAACACAAATGTCCGAGTCGGTCGAATCAGACATTTTCCGGGAACTTTTCCTACTCAGAGTAAAATGTCCAAGTGAGAAGAGAAATTAAAATAACAAAACAAAATTAATACTAATATCTCAGGACGAAAATATGTCCTACACGTTAGAAATTGGAGGAAAAGAAACAGATTGAAGAGTGTTGATGTGCTCTGAACAAAAACTGTCCGACCCGGACAATCTCCTGCTGCTTTCTTCACATGTGAAAGGCAAACCAGGAAGATTTAAGACCCAATTTTCCAGAGTTCCTGTCTGAAAACGGCTTTAGACTCATCTTCTGGGAGTCGTGGATAACGACGAGCGAGTCTGGCTGGTTGAGTCTAGTTCACCAGAACCAGAAAGTCACCTATCAGCAAAGTTTAAGTTTTGGATTCATTACAGTTGGAGATTCTACTCTTGTCTAGTTTGAAACTGCATTAGAATCCATTGTAAACTAAACTAACAGCTCACTGGGAAACAGTGGGCTGATTTGAATAAGCTGCGGAAGCCCCCTCAGAGCTCTGTGGTCTGCCAACCGTACAGGGGATCAGAGGATGAGGTCTGCACAATACCACAGTGACACACACTGGATCTACTGTACACAATATCTGGACTTACATATTGAAAGCGATACACACAGCAACACAAAAGACATAGCGGAGACAGTCTTACAGGGGTAATTAGCCATGCACCCAACCGAAGCTCAATTAGCATAAGAGCACAAGCTCTCCCAACACAAACAGGCAGCTTCTGAAACGTGCTCTGTTGCTTTTAAGTGTTGTGCTCGTTGAAAACACAGAGAAGCTGTCATATAAGAGCAGAAAGTCCATTTTATCATTTATTCTTATGCAATAATGACACTTTAGTAGAGTTAAATTCAAAGTGTAGATATCCTGCTAATATTTTCTCTAGCACAGTTTTTATGTGCACTCGTTTAATCTCCACTTTCTACCGACACAGTGAAACACACACACTTGTGTTATTTACAAACTGAGAAAAGAACAGGTTGAACTTAACTGATACTTATAATAATAATTTATCACGCTGCTTCCTTCCTTTCTGTTGGTAATTGGATTTAGTGAACACCTGTATAAGTGTAGATTGTTCAGGGGATTATGGTCAGGGAAGCCTTGAGTCACCACTAATTATCATCACGCACACAGCGGGACACAGAGTGTTCTCATATTTCCCCCTGCACCAAACTCCAGAGAGTTAATTGATATTTTGAGGTCGTTGTGGCTTTAGCTTTCGCCGGTGGACATCATAGTAGAGATTGACGGGTTGTCAGGTAGTTATTATTCTAGGTTTCTCACTTTCTTTTGGCTCCACGATGAGTTTCCGGTGCATGTGTTCACTCAGGCATTTTGTGTTTGTCGAGCATTTGGCTTTAACTTGTTTTTGTGTGGAGAAGTTTAAATTCAGCCCCAATGGTTTCTACAGTGTTTGATTGTGATTAAACTCTCGAGAAAGCTTATGTGAGGTTGTTCTAAAGTCTGATTAGAGCTGCTTCCAGACCTGCTCTGAACTCAGGATATTCTCCGGAAATGATCCAGAGCCTCTGAACACCAATGTCTGAGTCAGTTGCTGCATGCGTACAATTTCTACAATTTAAAACTCTGGATGATGTTCGATTCAGCCCATGTGAGAATACAGCAGGAGAGTGTTTAATGAAGAATACAAATTAAAACACAGGTCTTTTGAGATAAGAACCGATGCTGGTGTCAATGTGTTGTAAACAAAACAAACATGTCCCGTCTGCTGTTCCCACCTGAACGCTCCGGAGATGTTCTTGTTGTTGTGAACGCGTCCGACCCAGAGAATCTGCTGCTGCGTCGTTCATATGTGACAGGAACAGTTCAGAGAAAGGCCGGATCCGAGTGTTTGGACTTTCTCTGAAACTCATGTCAATCTCAATGTTTCGAAACGCAATTTTAATGAAGTGATACACAAATGAGAACAGTGTTGACGTCTGTGTTTGATCCTTGAAATGAAAAACACCAACCAGAGAGAGAGAGAGAGAGAGAGATGTGAGTCCCACACTGAAATATGAGATAGCCGTGTAGCTGTTGACTGAGAGAGAGAGAGTGTGTGTGTGTGTGTGTGTATGTGTGCGTGTGCTTGTGCGCGTGTGCTTGTGTGTGTGTGTGTGTGTGTGTGTTTAGATAAGCGATGAACAGACAACGCTTGTCCTCAAGTCAAAGAGCTCCAGTGGCTAAAACCCATCAGGCACCATCACACACACACACACACATTCTCACACGGACAGGTGATACATCATGGATGTGAAAAGGAGGGGAGAATTGGGGGTAAGGATGGACAGATGAGAAGGAGGTGAAGTGGGGGGGAATGGGGGGGGGGGGGGTAAGGAGGAACCCAGCGGGT
This sequence comes from Hippoglossus stenolepis, assembly GCF_022539355.2. NCBI lineage: Eukaryota > Metazoa > Chordata > Actinopteri > Pleuronectiformes > Pleuronectidae > Hippoglossus > Hippoglossus stenolepis. Next base: position 4,721,437 of record NC_061496.1, read on the forward strand.
GACAGAGGAGCAACAGACAGTTACTCCACTTTATTCACGTATGTAAGAAACGGTGAAACTGACGAGATCATCACAGAGATGATGTCTCAGGTCGTCTTGTGTCTCTACTGTTGAACTTTTTAACTTTTAAACAAATCAGGAACAGTGATGTTGTTTCTCTCAACTTTCTGTCAATCGATGGGAAACTGTAAAGAGGCCGAGAGGGAGTTTGTCTCGCTGACATGTTAAATGCACAATAAACACAGATGGTTGAATATGAAAACATGATAAATAACATCAAACATACAATAAAAATAGTTGAAACAAAAGCTTAACTTAATGATGATGACGACACGATGAGATGAAGAAACACGGGAAGCAGAGGTAGTGTGTCCTCACAGTGTCGTTTGTTTGTTTGTTACCAAGATTGTGCAAAAAGTACCGAACAGATTTCCACAAAACTTGGTGGAAGTGTGAACAATTTGGTGCAGAAGAAAAAATCTGGATCTAGTGAATTTAAATCTGGTTTTATAAACTGTTGGGTCTGGTCAGAGCTTTGTGCTCCACATGAGAGACATTCTAGGGAAGAGAGGTCATTTATCCAGTTTGAAGCAGACAGTGGACGATAACAACAACAACTATCTAAGAATCTACTAAGTACTCATTGGCAATGAGAAATAACTTTATTTCAAAAACATGATGGAGCTCTCACTTAATGTCCTGCACTTCAATTCATGTGAGAATATCCCAACGGTTCAAGACAAAAATAAAACCGATCAGTTCAAATATTTCCGACTGTAAAAACCTGACTTTAGAGGCAGATGCTCTCTGATGCTGCGCCACTCTTGGATTTAGACTTAAGTCTTATTTAAATCTGTGTAACTTTAAATTCTTGGGATGGCGAGATGAGAGCGGGGAGGAAGGGAGTGATGGACAGCTCGAGGGAGGGAAAGAGAGAAGGGCGGATGGGGGGGGTGTATAGTGCAGCAGAAACTTCCCATGCTGGCCTCCCAGTGTGGCTACGTAATGAGGGCAAGGGACACAGACACACACACACTCACGCACACACAGACACACACTCGGGGCCGAGCATGGCCCCACGGCTGATTAGCGGCACACAAAGGCCCCAAACAGAAGTAGCAGAGGACACACAATGGGAGCAGGGCCTCAAGGCGTGGTTTACTTCTGCCCTGAGGGAGGGGGCGAGAGAGGTAGAGAGACAGTGAGAGACGGGGAGAGAGAGAGAGAGAGAGGGTCCCACTGAGCAGGACGGGCAACCGAAGGGGGGAGGGAGGTGGGGAGGGAGGAGGGGGGGGGGGGGAGAGTTCGCCGGGGTTAGAAAAGTGACAGAAGCAGAGAGGAGTTTTGTTTTTGTCCTGATAGAGACGTGGGTTCTGCTGCAGCGTCAGGAAACTCGCAGGTGAACGGGTCGACTTCACGACCGCGTCACCCCAAAGTAACCCCCTCATATTAAATACAGAAATATCAATCAAATCAGAACATGCATTGTTGCATTCGTATATGAATAAACTTATTCACTACCTATAAAACTATGGAATCAGTTCTGATCGTCATCATGAAGCAGGAGAGTTGAGACACTTGTGGCCCCGGGTCCTAATCCCTCAGATGAGGATTGTCGGAGTTCTCGCTGCCTCAGTTTACGTCGAGAGCTTCGACATCATCCCAGCGGCTCTTTGCATAGATTAATACACATCTACACATTTCTCAGAATGAATATTATACCACAACGACTAATGAGCACGGTCTTCTTTTCACAGAGGAGCAGTAATCTCCACTGTTCAATTAGCTGCAGGAACCAGGCCCACGCCACCTACACTTCCTGACCACAGGGGGAAAGGTATGGATCTTCTGTCTGTTTCTTTCCTTCTCTCCGTCTCTATCGATCCTCCCTCGCTTTCCTGGACAAACGTCTGACCCGCACAGGAATCTAAACCAACACAAACCACTTCATCATATAAATAAGCTTTAAATCTGAATTTTGTGGAATATTCACCAAGAGGCAACGGAGGAATAAAAATGACAGGGGGGGGAGTTTAAATCTACAGAGACAATTTAGCTTTTCCTGTTTTTCCAATTACTCAATGCTATTTAAATACACTAGAGCTGACACACACACACACACACACACACACACACACACACACACTCACACACACACACACACACACACACACACACACAACATTAATGGTCCTCAGCCACGGAGAGGCTCCTGAAATAAGTCACGCACTAATTGTATTTGATAAATCATAAAGGGAGCCCATCAGAGGAAAGCTAGCTGTAATAAAATGATAAAATGGACAATTATGAAAAAAATCCCCGGCCTTTAATTTCCTAAACACACTCCAGAGAGAGAGAGAGAGAGAGAGAGAGAGAGAGAGAGAGAGAGAGAGAGAGAGAGAGAGAGAGAGGCCGCTTAAGCCGCCGCGATTTGACGCGATGCTCAACACGTTGAATTACTCCACAGGCCTGAGAAGAGGTCGTAACTCCACAGATCTCCAGTCGCTGCTGCTTCACCTCAGGCTGCTCCTCTTGTTTCAGGCTGCTCCTCTTGATTCAGGCTGCTCCTCTTGATTCAGGCTGCTCCTCTTGTTTCAGGCTGCTCCTCTTGTTTCAGGCTGCTCCTCTTGATTCAGGCTGCTCCTCTTGATTCAGGCTGCTCCTCTTGATTCAGGCTGCTCCTCTTGATATGTTCCCTCATAGTGAACAAGCTCGGGACTGTAAAGATTACATATATGAAAATGACAGAGCAAGATGGCGGCGTTTGTCTACAACATGTTTCGGCTTCATCTCTGGATAGTGGGAGACTGTGGATACACGTCATCAGTTTCATCACTTTCTCGTGTATCTTTCTGTATAATAGTCATAATATGTGTGATCTCTACTCTTTGTGTGTTTTAATAACCTAGTGAGCACGAGTGGTAGCACAGATTCATAAAGTTCATCTGCACATTCAAAGATCGCTGTAGCTTCAGTGGTGCAAAGCTTCATGGAAAGATCAGCAATCGTGTCTAAATGACAATAAATGATCTGACTGTACTAGTGCATATTATATTAAACCTGAGGTAACGCTCATTAAAACATCGATGTAGCTGCCAAACAGTAATTTAGAAGTGTGTATTTTTTTGTACAGGCCTCTGTTGGCAGTCAGGAAACATGACGACACAAACCCATCCCTCTATTGTCAGGGTCACATTAGCTCTTTGAGGCTCACGTGTAATTTTTTTCACGGTCGTATAAAGAAAAGAAAAAAAAAAACATTCCTCACCGAGACTCCTCTGGCATGACGGCGTGAGATCTGCACCGTAAAGAGCTGAAGAATCAGATCTTTTGGCTCCTCATGTGTGTGTGTGTGTGTGTGTGTGTGTGTGTGTGTGTGTGTGTGTGTGTGTGTGTGTGTGTGTGTGTGTGTGTGTGTGAACTATGTGGCTGCTGTGTAAAATAACATGGAAAAGGTGATTTTCCACTATAGTGAGGTTTCCACAGTGTGTTTCCCTCAGGCAGCGGCAGAGACATGATTGAATTTGTGTGTGTGTGTGTGTGTGTGTGTGTGTGTGTGTGTGTGTGTGTGTGTGTGTGTGTGTGTGTGTGTGTGTGTGTGTGTGTGTGTGTGTGTGTGTGTGTGAGACCATTGCTTTGACTGAGATGCCTCGTCCCTCTGCTTCATCTCCACCTTCTCATTCATTGGCTGAATTAGACACACATTAGTTTCCTTTAAACCAAATACAACCACATTTCCAGTTTTTACTGACATTTGTTTGTTTTGCCGCAATATTCAAATAAAAAGCCTCATTTTTTCTCCATTATTCCTGAAAAGCAGTCGTCCTGGAGACGTGTGGTTCCCGTGTTACAGCAGCGTGATACCGGGGAGAGGAGAGAGTTAATACATGAACAACCTGAGTGTGTGTGTGTCTCCTGTTCACCGACACCAACCCTGCTCCTCTGTCTCCCTGTAGGTGATCGTGATGGTGGAACGTCCAACCGGGAGGAACACAAGAGCTGGAGAAGATGCTGATGCTGTGACTTCACACACACACACACACACACACACACACACACACACACACACACACACACACACACACACACACAGGCTGCAGTATGAACCAGTTCCAGGTGAATCAAACTGAATTAAAGTGAATTGATCTGAACCTGAATGGTTTCAGTTGGACGGGCACCAGGACACTTGACTCTACCTGCTGTTCTTGGCTCTTTATGTTTTATTTTCACCGTCGGGCCTCAGAACTGCTTGTTCCTCTCATGTCTGTGTGGGTTTTATCCAGCTGACACCGGGTCGTCGGCGGGTTGATCCCCGGCTCGTCTAGGCCACTTGCCAAACTGTCCTGGGGCAAGATAGTGAACCCCAAACAGACTGAGGGCTGTGTGTTAATCTACAGTTGTATTAATCTATATTAATCTGTTCAGAGCCAGAAGAAGCTGCAACATGTTTCTGTTTTGTTCTTTTTTTTTAAAGCTGGAAAATAAAGCACCTTGTTCTTTTATACATATTAAATAAAGATGAAATGAAACCAGACAAACTTTCATATGATCTGACTGTTCTCAATGGGTCTTTATTTCTTTACATCTGCAATGTAAAGGAAAAGTTTCTGTTCATCTTCAGTGAGCGACACAAGCGAGACAGTGACAGACACACACACACACACACACACACACACACACACACACACACACACACACAGAACGATAGCCACTGGCTATCTGCAGCAGTAAGTGTAAATGATCGCATAGCTGTGGTCATAACTCACAGTCATACAGGCTACTGATGAAAGCTGACACCCAATGTCTCAGTATGTGTGTGTGTGTGTGTGTCACCCTCTGTATGTATGTGTGTGTGTGTGTGTGTGTGTGTCACCCTCTGTATGTATGTGTGTGTGTGTGTGTGTGTGTGTGTCACTTTAGACTCTTCATGTCGCTTCCCTTCCCTTCTGTCTCTTCTCGACTTCCTCCTCCTCGATGCCTCGGGTGATGAAACTGACTCTGTTAAATTAGACCAATACCCCCCCCGTCCATCTTTTCCTCCACCCATCTCCACTCACACACTCACAAACACACTCACACACTCTCTCACTCTCTCACTCTTGTTTGCCCAGGCTCTAGCAGCACATTAGTGTGTTTAACCTTATTGATTGGGTCGAGTCTATTGATAGAAAGCAGAGTGATCGATCACTGATATCTGTGTTTCCAGGGCGGAGGTGAGTCGATGGTGATGGACGACAGGTTGATCACATTCTGAAGTGAAGAGACACACACGGGGACAATGGCCTCACTGAATAATTACTAATAAAGAAAACTCCTGAAAGGTTTGATACACAGACTTTTTCCTTCAGAGGATTAATGCACTTTTGATGAACTCTGTGAAACCTGGATCCTCTGGAACGTGTGAGTCAGATCAACACATTCAAACATGTGAACAACAAACAACCTGTGGATGAGGAGGAAAGACAGGAAATACAATCAAAGCAGGTTTTTGCACAAACAATTACACGTTTAAGCTTAGTTATAGTATAATAGTCAATAAGAGAAGGATTAAAGAAATCAATGCTCTTACATTATAACTCTGAAATATATTTGACTGGTATTGTCCAACAAACCGATGATATAAAACTTTTCATAAAAGAAATTCTGATAAATATTCCTTCAGAGGCAACAATTTAGAAAAATGTGAAATCTTTTATTAATTCTGCAAATATCGAGAATGTCCCTCGGAGCTCGTTCGTCCACGAGGATCCAACAGGCTCCTTCAAATCATGAGTGTCAAATAATAAAAAAGTACTTAAACTGCATGTGATGCTTGTTCTGTGTCAATAAAAGAGAAAATTCATGCTTGTTTCATGTTTAATTGAACAGTGGATCTGATGTTTGGTGACGGTGTGTGTGTGTGTGTGTGTGTTGGCGTCCAGAGCATCCTTTGTGTTGCTGGAAATAACTATGACTTGTCACATTGAACCGGCTGCTCACCTTCAACCTCATTCAGGAACCATCCCCTGTGTGTGTTTGTGTGTTTGTGTGTGTGTTGAGAGAGAGTGAGAGAGAGAGAGAGAGAGAGGTCAAGCTGGAACAAACGGAGGCAAAATCATTGTTCCTAATGGAAAAACACAAATTCACCTTCACTAATACAAACACACTAAACCTTCAGCAGAGAAACTCTGCGGCCACTACGCTGAACGCAACGCTGAACGCTCACAATGGGGAAGGTTTGGATTTAGGGAGAGTTCATGGCTCAGGTGAAAACTCGTCCTTTGTCACAGTCACAGTAATAAGCACATAGATAATGTCTCACAGTCGCTATGGTTATAAGGACAAACGTTGACGATCGCTTTGAAACAGGATGCAAATACAATTTTACTTGTATAGCACCAAATCATGACATACATGATCTCAAGGCACTTCACATATGAAGGTTGAGACCTGAAGATTTAAACAATCAGTTCCAACAATGAGCAAACACAGACTGTGCAGATAAAACACGTCTCAGTCTCCATAAAGCATCTGATTTTCCATCATGTCCGACCTGGTGACACAACGAGAAACACAGTGAAGCTGCTGTGATCTCCTTTGATCTGCTTTGATCTGCTTTGATCTGCTGTGATCTGCTGTCTTTACTGGTCACTCTGACATGTCTCATCTCATGTAGAGAAACAAACAGTGTTTTATGTGATCCTCTCACCAGAAAGGTTCTGTGAAGGGCAGCGAGTGGCAGAGAGGTAAAGGTGGTTCAGAGGTTTGTCACAGAGCATGTGAGCACACACACACACACACACACACACACACACACACACACACTGTAATTGAAAACCTACCCCTTTAACATTGTGAAATGCCCTTAAGCCCTCTGGAATACTCTCATCTCTCTCATTCTCTCCCTCTCTCTCTCCATCACACACACACACACACAGAGTAGAAAGGGAAAGCAAGAGAGAAATGGTTGAACATTATTACAGTTCAGGTAGAAGGTCAGAGAGAAGGCACCTGTCTCACTCTCTCTCTCTCTCTCTCTCTCTCTCTCTCACTCTCTCACTCTCTCTCTCTCTCTCTCTCCCTCTCTCTCTCCTCACTGCTTCTCTTTGTCTCGCTGCCAAAGCATAAAATTAAACATTTGATTTCATCCTTGAAGGAGACGACTGCTAATTATCTTTTGGACTGGGAGGAGGAAGACGAGCAGACAGACAGACAGACAGACAGACAGATCAGCAGGTAGACAGGCAGGTTACAGAGTCTCTATTCTGCAGACGGATTCAGACACTAAACCTTTGTCTGCACTGAAGTCTGTTCTCTTTATATTTGAACTCAAATTCATCATAATAACGTCATGTATAGTTTGTCAACGCTGTGAAAAACAAGCTTTTAATAACTGAGTTAAATATTCAAGCACAAGCTGCTATGTTGTGTTAGTCTGAACAAAATCATCAATCAAAAAGCATCAAATTAAAAAAAGAATCAGATTTTGATGTGTAATCCTTTTCTGTCATTTTCATATTTGACTTGCAGAATATCGACCGACTGGCAGATCGTTATGTTTTAAGAGCTGTTCTACATTTAGTCCTTCGACCTCAATAACCAACAACCACACGTGTCATTTGTCCGACGCCTCAGGTGTGAGTCATAGGAAAGTTTCCACGTCATGAAAAAGCTCCACAACAACAACAACAACAACAACATGCACCGAGCAGTAAGAGTTTGATTCGGCTTCTGCGTCGTAATCTGAAAACCAATAGTCGTCAAGCAAAATAAGATTGCGTAACCCCGCCCCCTCGCTGCCGTGGACACGCCCCGGCGGTCGGAGTGCGATGACGTGGTGTCACACACTCCCTCAGCCTCCAGCTCCCAGGTCACATGACTGCGTCGGCGCACAGTGATGACACGCAGCTCTCGTCTCACTGTCTTTATACATAAACATTTGAGGTATTGATAAAGGCAAATTATCAAAACTTGAACTTGAACTTATTCAATCTGAGAGCGTCTGACAGAATGAACTCTACTGTCGAATCAAACTGAGTCGATTCTTGTGTCTGGACGAGCAGCAGCACCGAGTCCTAATGAAGTGCAGACAGTGACTGGAGTTGATGGCATTGATCCGCACACACACACACACACACACACACACACACACACACACACACACACACACACACACACACACACACACACACACACACACACAATACAGTCTCAGTGCGAGAGACAACAGCACACAAGACTCTTTTCTCCTCATCACAACAGGAAAAGAATTCACAGACCGTCTGCGTTTCTCCTCCCATCGCCCTCCATCTCCAGCCTCTGGCCTTTTCCTCTGAAGTCACACTCATTATCTGTTTCCCTCCACACACACAACACACACACACACACACACACACACACACACACACACACACACACACACACACACACACACACACACACACACACACACTCACACATAGGGCTTCTTATTGTGAGGGATTTTATTTCTTGCATCCTTGTGATAATTAGACTTTAAAAACACTCGACTGTAGTTCGGCTGAACTGTGACGATCAATCACGGCAGCTGGAAACATAATAATGTTGATAATCTGCTGCCAAATCTTTAGAGTAAGGACGAGCGTGTGAATACTTTTAATCAAATATTTAATATGTTATATCCATTCATCCAATGTCTGTATATCTTGATGATCACTGGAGTGACGGAGTCATCTCATACCGCTTCACATTATAAATATAAATCCTGTTTTGCGGGACGTTGACCCGGAGAAGAACCCGGCCGAACCAGGATTCGAACCAGGAACCTTCTTACTTTAACATATACTGTATATAAGCTGAGACATGTTGCTGAGCTGTTTACATATCACATTTCACCTTCCTAATACAGCATATCTGATTAATTTCTGTCTTATCTGTTTGTCTGGTCTTAGTTAAATGATAATGAGATGTTAAGATGGAAGAAAATAGGGAAGAAGATAAAATGATTGGATGGCAGAGAGTCACAGGACGACCGGAACCCGGAGCACGGCCGAGAAGCCTGAGTGGAAAAAAGCAGATTCTCACAAATCTGCTTTGATGTTGTTCCGGCCGTGAAGAATTTATTGTGATTTAAAAGCACATTTATCCATAAAAAACTATCAGTTCAGCTGATGTGTGAACAGGCTGAGACGAGAGCTGCTGTCACCGCACAGCGACGTGTGTGTGTGGTGGTGTCACAGCTCAGCGGGGGGGCCCCGTGTGAAAAATCAAATGGCTTCACTGCAAATATTTGTGAGTGCGTCAACGCTGTATTTTGTCAAAATGGATGCAAGGCGCTGCCAAAAGAATCGAACACATCATTTTTTTAGTGGGTGCCGTGTCGCCTTGGCAACGGATACCACACGAACCACTTAGAAACGGGCGGGGAAGGCGAACAGCATCCTCCGTGTCATCACCAAGGTGAGACGACCCACATCCCAAAAATGAGACTCATTGGTTGGATTCAAAAGAGACGCTGCTGAAAACCAAACACAGTTTTATGTGTAGAGATCCAGAGCAGCCGAGCAAACAGACAGATCCTCGTCTGCTCTCGGGGAAACAAACCGGAGAAGCTGCTCCGTCCTCGACAGCAGCTGAACCTGCACGTTTACGTGAGGACACTCGTCTCTGGGCCTTTTGTCACAAGTCACCCTCTTTGTTTTACAACTCTGTGATATGAACGTGGCGTAAAGTCTCTGTTGTCCTGAAGACGAGGCTCAATCACCTTGAACGGGATCTCCTCTGCCATTGATCACTGACTCTCACTCTCTCTCTCTCTCTCTCTGTGTGTGTGTGTGTGTGTGTGTGTGTGTGTGTGTGTGTGTGTGTGT
>NC_061496.1:4736263-4846263 GCF_022539355.2 Hippoglossus stenolepis
CCGTGTGAAAGTGCTGCAGATGTGCTTGATTGTTGAGGAGCTGCGGTTCTGTTTGTGTTAGATTCCGAACCACAGTCTGCACAGCTGCGCTCAGGGGATGGGGCCATGGTGTCAGGGTCCCGCTGGTTCACAGGCTCGACCAATCGCAAGTCGGCCTCAGCTGTAGATGATGTCATTTCACCCCACGATAGCATCCATCCATCCATCGTCTTCCACTCTGCTCTCCAGCTCTGTCTGTGTCCGTCCACCCTGGGGTCTCCTCCTGGTTTGGACAGTGAACCACCAACAGAAATGACTTGATGCCTCAAATAACTAATTAAAACCAAACTAATCACACTTGGACAAACCACAGTGAATGACAGAAACAGCCTTTGAGAAATATATGTTTGACTTTGTAGTTCGGCTCATGTCCCGTCCACTAACAGCTCTTCAGGTTAAATTAGATAAAAACTTATTGGATGGTTTCCTGGTTAGTACGTTTTGAAAGAAGACATTTCCCACAGCACCTTGCACGTCTCAGGGGTGAGATGTTACCGGGGAGTGAAACAGTTTAAGGTTAAAACGAGGTTGTTCAGGCGACTCAATACTCAGACAGGGAGATAATCATTAAAAATCCCGATGAGTTATTTTTGAAAACGTCTCAGAAAGGCACAGACAAAGAAAAATCTATTTTTAAGTTTTATTTGTCTGAGGGAATCGTCTGCGTTGCTATGACGCTTTGACCACCTACACTGTTCAGGCCTTTAATGTGCGTTATCAGACTTCAGGGGGAACACACACACACACACACACACACACACACACACACACACACACACACACACACACACACACACACACACACACACACACACACACACACACACACATCTTATCTGTTCTCCAGTAGAGCTCCAATCAAACACAGACATTTGACTTGGTGGCATGTGGCCTTAAAACTAGTTGTAGCCTGCTCTGCGTCTCTATGTCCCAAACACAGTGTTTCCCTCTCTCTCTGTCGCACACACACACACACACACACACACACACACACACACACACACACACACACACACACACACACACACACACACACACCCTCGCTCTCTGAACTCTGAGGGGAACACACTCGAAAGCAGACATGTACGAAAACAGAGCGGCCTTATCTTCATCTGTGTTTTGCTGTTTTGATGAATGTTCGGATGTTTTTCCTGCAGCACGCAGTGAGGTAAGTAGCCCACACACACACACACACACACACACACACACACACACACACACACACACACACACAGCAGTGAGAGCGTGGGGCAGGTTGGGCAGGTTTTTTTCCACTGGACTGGGACTAAACATGAGCTGCTTGCCTAGGAGCAGCTTGCACCATCACCACCCATGTTCACACAGACCAGCTGGAAATCACAACATCACAACAGCCGTTCTCACAGCTTCACCTTTGTGTCGTCTTATCAGAACAAGCAAGTTGCTCAACAGGGCGACGTTGTTCGAGAGCAGGAAGGTATGTGAATGTTGCAAGGGAGCGAGTGGTGGAAAATCTTAGAGTTTGAAAAGGTGGAGATTGGGGCGAGGGACGTCTTTTATTTTTAGCTGCAGTTATACATGGAGAGAATTGCGTTGCGTCACTCAGAGTAAATAAGAAAGATAAGAAATCATGATTAGATAATGGTGGGAGATCTGTGTGTCCGAACCTGGCAGAGCTGTTTTAAAATCGTCTGGGACACGTAAAAGAAAGTTTTACCCTGTAGACTGTAAATACAATTATACGTTGACTCCGGAAAGTGAAGCTAACGTGAAAGTGCCTGAAACCTGTATTCTCTCGAGTGACCAGAGGAGGGCGACTCAGATTCTATGGAAATCTCTGAGAAAATGACTTTATAACGTCAGTAAACATTTTCTTAAGGAGTTTATGTCTCAATCTGTAGTTTCAAGTTTCCTTCAGTATAGCCGATGTTCATTTCGTAAATTATTATTAGAGTCGAATATACGATAAAGCACCGAATGTTTTGGGTCGTGGATACCGTGTGATTGACGTGTTACTTCCTGCCTCTGCCTGAAGCTCCACCCCCCTCACCTGTGCGCTACAGAGATTTCTGTGTTGTAAAGATAAAGTCCAGACATTCTCCGGAGGTCATGTCTGAAAAGTCTCAGGTTAAAAAGCTCGACATCATGAGTTTGTCTCGTTCTGACGTGATGAAGAGGAACAGCTCAGGACTTCCTGTTCAAGCAGAGCAACTTTATCTGACTCACCTGCAAAATCCACCACACACTTTCTGCTAATAGTCAAAAATTCAGTGGTTCAACCGATCGCTCACGTCTCGTGTGGACCAGACGGGGCTGAAAGACAAAAGTCTACCTGTGTGTGTCTCTCTGCACACACACACCTGCCGGCCCAGCAGCCTGCGCGCTCCGTCATCACGTGCAGAGGCAGCAGACATTAAGTCAGTCGGCCTGCTGGAGTGATGAATAGGCTGCGGACAGCCGAGAGCAGCTTCTGTCAGGGAAACAGTCTAAAAGTAGACGGTGGAAAGTTGCCTCAGAATAGAAAAAGGACGAACCCATTACAGCCTTTTCAAATCAGCATTCTTCTTCGCTGGTCGCCGGTGCAAGGCCGAACGTCAGAAATTCTTCAGGTGGGAAGATTCTGATTTCATCTTCGCTGCGGTTCAGAGCAAAATGAAGATTTCGTCCCAGAGCAGCAGCCTCCATACGACTCCATCAGGGATATGAGGCAAAGAAATATGATAATAAAACGAGTCAGGTTTCTTTAACACTGTACTTCTTTAATGTGATAGAAAGACACAGATAATCTACAGTATTCTTTATCTATTTAAATTGATTAATTAGGACAGTTTGATTTGTGAGTACAGCGGCTTTATGGTTGTGATTATATGATTTTTGTGTCCACGGTGCGTGGGTCATATTTTTGGGTGATGTATATGTAGGCGGTTATTCTCATAAAGTAAAGTAAAGTAAATGTACAGTTATCAGTAGAATGACACCCAGAGCAGATATCTCAGCCAAGGCCGAACAATCCTACACATACAGGTCTAATGGAAATATCAAAGAAGGAAGGAAGTGGTCTGATAACTAAATTTGATTTATTGGTCATATAACATTGTTACAACAGAAATGTAGGACATCTCAAACTCAAAATATATATAAATCATATTATTAATAATCAGTATAATCCATATATATTATGCTGAGCCGTGGCGTCTGTGCAGCTACACACGCTCATTACACATGTTTGTGAGCAGCAGTGACTCATATTGTGCGCAGCGTCTTAATGAGGCCTGCTTTTACAGTACAGAGCACATGTGTGGCCATGCACAGCCTGTAAGTGTCCAGATGAGAGTAAACTGCCGCAGTTAAATGGAGGAAAAAAAAAACTTTTCACTGTGCCTCACTCTGGTTTTAGTTCTGTCCCGAAGCACAACGTAATGGAGCATGACAGCTCCCTGGTTCCCTGACGACCTGTGACCCCAATCACGGTGGTGTGGGACCCTACCCTACCTAACCCTGGTCACACACACGCACGCACACACACACACACACACACACACACACACACACACACACACACACACACACACACCTCACCACATTGTTTCAACAGATTAGAGGAGATTGCCGGAAAACTCTGTCAGACGTGCAGCTTGTGAGCAAACGAGTCAGATACGTTCTCACTTCCTGTCCGTCTGTATCTGTCTGTCTGTCTTTCAAATTATATATATTGTGCATAAAATCATGTGAAATTTAACAGCTACAGGCAAGTAAAGTTACGAGTGCCTTCTTTATCCTATACACTATTTAAGTAATAAATTAAAACTTAAAAAGGTGATTTGTTCAGAGAGGACAGAAGAAGAAGAAGAAGAAGAAGCAGGTTTACAGCAGTCGCTCCCATTCGCTATTAATACATTTTTATGTAATACATGAAAAACAAAGGGAGAGAATAACTTGTGTACTCGACTTTTCACAACTGTAATTATTTATTTTCTTATCCATCAACATGCAGCAGCCTGAGATGTAATGGACAAAGATCCCGAAGCTCCAGAGTTGGTATATTTGTCTGTTTATTGTCAGGTGAACAAAATATAACAAATACATGATCAAGTGTCAAACAAACATGATAAGTGTGATTGTGAATATAGAACTCATGACCATTTAAAGTCAAAATGTCCAACAAGTAGCTTCAGCATGTTTTTCCTCTCTTTCTCTTTTTATTGTCTTACTTCTTCTGATGAAATAAAATGTTCGTTGGTAAGTTTCTGCTGTTGTTTCACCTCTGGACATGTTTGTCCTTCATCAACACTCGACTCAGTCGTTCACTTTCCCCAGAGAACACGAGCCCTGGACACTGTGGGTGAGAGACATGTGGGACAATGTGCAGAGGTTTCATCAGCTCAACCAAAAACTAATATATTACATTTTTGTGATTGTGCATGTGTCTGCTGATAAGGGGACATGGACTGGGATTTCTGCTGCGCTGTGGTAACATGACTGTTTCTCTCATCATTAACATCAGCACACACACACACACACACACACACACACACACACACACACACACACACACACACACACTTACACACACTTACATCTGTCTGTCCATCTCCTGTGGTTAGTGTCAGTGGTTGTCAGTGTGTGTGTGGCAGTGAGACGCTTCAAATACTTGTGACAGGATCCCAACCAAGCAGAAAAGAGGCCACCACACTCATATGTACACGCACAGGCACACAAATCAGAGAGTGTGTGTGTGTGTGTGTGTGTGATGTAGATGTCCAGTGACAGCTCACTGCTGGGGGTCATCTGGAAGCAGCTGCCCAGGGGACAGAGGGCATCACACACACACACACACGCACACACACACCGATAAGTACGTCATTGTGTATTCGTGTTGTCACCAACTTTTCTGAAGTAAATCCCATGTGTTATTAAATGTAATTTATACGGACAGAGATTATTTTAGTTGGACACAGCTCTATGATTTTATCGAGTGAAGATTCATATCAGGAAAAACGTTCCTTTCTTATCGTAGCATCAGGTTTTCGTGAGTGTTTTTTCGGTGTCTGGAGACGATAACACAACATTGAACACACACAGTCGCTGCAGGTGAAGCAGGTGAAGCGGTGCAACCCCACCTGCTTCACCTCTGGTCCACTCGTCCATTAGGATCTCTGTCTTCTCCGTCTCCTGTGACTTCGCTGCCACTTTGTCCCCCCTCACCATGCAGCCGTCCACTTCAGCCTCGTCCACCTCCCCTCCTGCAGCTGCATCCAGAAGGGAGCAGGAGGTGAAACGGGGGATGAGGTAAGTGGGGTGGGGTGGTTTGTGGGGGGCAGGAGACCACCAACCCCTGTGGAGAGCACTGCTCCATTCCCACACCACAGGTGACTGCCCTCCATCCCTCCCTCTGTCCATCCCTCCTGCCCTGCCTCCCTCTCTTTTCCTCCTCCAGTCATTCCTCCCTCATCCCCCCTCATCTCAGCGCCTCCCTCTATGCTTAAAGGGACAGTTTAACCCAAACTTAAACTGAAATTCTTTGTAAATTCATGTCAGCAGAGTTTAAGATAATAATATAATAATAAAATATCTGTCAAACTGAAGGAAAACCATCATAAGTGAAGTGGTGGAAGAATATCGCCTGATGTGATGATGATAGTTGACGATTCAGCAAAACCATGGATCAATAAAACACATCAGTCATCCAGGATCAGGGTTTGCTGAGGTGTTGGAACTTTAAAAAAGTGAGAATAAAAGAATTTCACTTTCAAATCTGTTCAAATATATTTTTATTTCCGAGCTTTTGGTCCAACAAAAACTTAAAGAAGGTCTCTGACTAAAAGTTTGCAAATTAATAATATATTTTAGCAGAGCGTGGTTTGCACATGTTTGTGGTAACAGCAACAAAAACAATATATATGAATAAAACATTAATTATTGCTCTTTGACAATATTTTTTCATGACTGTCCATTTGTTTGTTGGTTGTTTTGTTCGTCATATTACCAGGAATGATGTGTTGGGGGGGTCAGGGAAGAACTCGTTAAACGTTGCTGTGAATCCAGATCAGGGGGCAGATCCAGTTCAAACAAAATTGACCTTGTGAGAGTATTTTTCAACATTTTCTCTGATTTGCAAGGAAATAATTCATGGATCTTGACGGATCAGGTATAATGAAATGTTGTGCAGAGCAGATTCCACCCTGAGTTATTTCTGCTGCCCTCTTTTCTCTCACTTCTCTTCAGTGCAGGTCATTATTAAGACTTTACTGAGACTATTTCTGGTGAGTGGAAAACTTAAAATGAACAAACCTCCCACCGGGACACATGAAGTCATAGCACGTGAACATGACTGATCCAGATAACTGGTGAAGCTCAAGGTTCAAACCTGATGTTATCACATTTGGACTCAACATTAAAAAACTCTCCTCCGACATTTAACGAAGCTGAAAGAACCAACACATCAACAACAGAGATGAGGACGGACTTTTCCAGGCCACCAAACTAATTAGAACAAATAATACCCCCCCTCTGTTACTGCCACCTCCCCAGCTTCCACCTGTTTGCAGCCTAAGGTCAGAGGGCAAGGGTTGGGGGGGGGGGGACATGAGGGGACTCACAGGGGTAACAGTGTGTGTATATGTGTGTATATGTGTGTGAAGGGGTCGTCAGGACTGGTGGCCAAGGCTGTTGTGTAAGAAAAACGTGACTTGTCTCTTGTTACTGTCGTAGCAGATGTTTTACTTTCAATAGGAATTCATAATTTTTGCTTTTCATCAACAAACAACAGGTTTGTTTTTACTGAGAGAGACGGAGAGAGAAATGAAGGTTTATCATCATTTCTCAGGAAAGAGGATTTTAAACCACATATTATTATTATCATTTCATTTCTGTTATTCTTTGACAGTGTGAAGGCCTCAGATGGACACACAGCTGCACTCCTCTCCTCTGAGTTCACCTCTGCTTTAAGAGTTTTTATATTTCAGTTCTACTCCAGACGCAGGACTTGGTGAAATGATTAATGTTGCTGAAGGATCTCACAAAAAACTTGTAAAATTGTCAAACATGACTTCAGAGCAGCACAAAATCTCTCTCCTCTGTTTTTATACTTCTTGTATGGAACATTGTACTTTACCTGAAATGTGTCGATAAACTGCATTTTGTGGTCTTGATATTAAACAAACAATAAACCAGAACAACATATGCAATAACAAGTTAATAATACAAATCACTTCTTTTTTTTATTGTTATGAGTATAAAGAACTGTCTAAGCTTCAAACTGTGGCTCGACAATGAACAATCGTATCTTTGCAAGAGTGTTTGTCTTGTTTTATTCTATTTGAAATCAGTATATATATATATATGTATATAATCTCACAGCACAAATGATTGAAACGACACCATCATGGAAACTACCATGTGAAAACACTCATGTATTCATACAACATGAAACATCTACATATTTGTGTCAACAAGTCAACATATCACAAAATGATATATCGTAAATTTAGTAGCATTGATTGGAGCACATGACCACATGTAGCTTGTAATAGACAGAAATCCAGTTGTGTGAATATAGATTATAGATCATATCACAGTGCTGGTGTATTTATTACTGCTAACTTCACTGAGCCCCTCCCTCTTATGAGATCACCTGGCAGTGAGACATGAAGGTTCGAGTTCCACAATAACCCTGCATATCATACTGTGTGTGTGTGTGTGTGTGTGTGTGTGTGTGTGTGTGTGTGTGTGTGTGTGTGTGTGCGTGTGTGCGTGCGTGTGTGCGTGTGTGTGTGTGTGTGTGCAGTGTGTGTGTGTGTGTGAGTGTGTGTTTTATCACACTTCATCTCTTGTTTGGGTTTCAGTAGGTTACACACGGCTGCTGAGAGGGGGCTGTATGATTACCATTCATACTGCTACAATGAGCTCATCTGATTTCATACACACACACACACACAAGCATACAGTGTGCACGTAGACAATATCCACATGCACACTCTTCCATGCAGAACATAGACACAGGACATGTACACACACACACACACACAGACCACAAAGCTGCAGTAATAACACAAACAATTCCAGCTCAACTTCAGTTTTGTTGTGTATGTACAAGGTTTTCTTTTCCATGACCTCAGCTCAGGTTCCACTAACGACTGTTTTGGTGCAGAGCAGAACATTAACGGCCGCCTCTGTTGAAGATGTGCACGAGCTGATCTCTGTGGCTGGAGAATCTCTCCTGAGGTTCACATCTCAGTCTTTACTTCAGAACAGTGGATATTTGTGTTGATTAATGACAATTTACAAGTCCTGAACCCAAATGCCATCAACAGCCATCAGGCTTGAATATGTGGAAGAGCACATGTGTCCTTCTGTGTCTTTAATGTTGTTGCAACAAAAAATCATTTCAAATGTTATGATTACAGACACTTTATCAAACCATTAACAAACAACCTTGAAAGAATATTTTAGTTGCTTTTCTCTCATATCTCGATGAAATATTCTAATAATGACACAAATTACAACGGTGATACTTATAAATACTCAGTTTTACTGTTGGTTAGTTGTTGATAATGAGGATTACAGCAATAGATTCATTATATTAAACTGTGTTTCAGAAAAACATAGAATATGTATTATTATTTAATTCTGTATCTGTAAAAAGAAACAGTAAAATAACAGAAATCCTAAACCAGCTTCCCAACTCCAAACTAAAGCAAAATCCATTAGGTGAATGGATATTTCTCTAAATTCTATTATATATACATATAATTATATATAGCTGCCGGTTGATTATTAAACAGGACATCAGATTTTACAGATGAAGGTCAGTTTAGTTATTAGTACTCGTAAACCTGTTCTGTAATGAAATGACAAATCTTAATCTAAGCTTAGATTTAGAAACTGAATGAATGACTCATCAGGAATCAGGTGTAATAATCAATTTGTTTTTATATTCTTTTTTAGTTTTATACCAATATCAAAATAAAATACTAAATAAACACTCACACACGTAATGATTTTATTTTTCCAATTAAAATAATCTTAGAAATCCAGACGACCCGGATCCGCCCTGACGACAGCGGCTGAGTGACCTTCACAGCTCAGATAAGGTCGAGCGGCCGTCCCTCATCACAGGTCTAAACTTCTCCTGACATGTTCTGAATATGTTGTGAACGTGAACCTGGACGTGGCGTTGCAACATCACAACAGTCGTCGGTAAATGTCATGAAAAAACTCCACATGCACAGAGTATGAAACCAGGTGAGGTCTGCAGGGGGCGGGGCCTAAGACTGTCATCATTCTCTACATATTATGTTACCACGGCAACTAACGTCCGCCTGTGTTTCTAGCAGCCAAACACTAAACCCTGTGTGACCTGATAATTACCAGGACACACACACACACACACACACACACACACGCACACACACACACACAAACACACACATAGGAGGTCAGAGAGACAGGCTGGTACACAGGATGACTGACAGACAGGTTATCATGCAGACCAGACGGGGTAGACGGGTACAGAGACAGACAGACAGGTCTGATAAACATACAGGCAGGTGAGGTAAGACAGGCAGAGGGACAGACAGGTAGGTCAAGAGAGAGAGACAGGTGATCATGTCGCACATGTTGGTAGAGACAGACAGGTACAAAGAGACATATAGAGACAGACAGGTGGTAATGTCGTACAGGTAGGTAAGACAGACAGGAACAGACGCACAGAGACAGACAGGTGATCATGTCGCACAGGTATGACAGAAAGACAGGTGGGAATGGCAGGTAAGACAGACAGGTGATTAGAGACAGACAGGTGTTACTGGCAGGTAAGACAGACAGGTGGTTGCACAGGTTTGTCAGACAGACAGGTCGACTGGTCTTCTTGCTCATAACAGCTGTAATTATTGAATTAGTCTGAAAGTTCAGTCCAAAGCCTGCTCACATTTCACATCGAAGCTGAGCTGCACCACAGAGACGTAATCCTTCGCCTTCAAGGCCTGGATCACTGTGTGTGTGTGTGTGTGTGTGTGTGTGTGTGTGTGTGTGTGTGTGTGTGTGTGTGTGTGTGTGTGTGTGTGTGTGTGAGAGAGAGAGAGAGAGTGAGAGAGAGAGAGAGAGAGAGAGAAAATGAGATATGAGAGCAATCTTGCATGTGTTTGTTTTCGTATATGAGAGCAAGTGCTTGTGTGTTCACTTTCCCCTCCCCTCCACACCCCTTCTCCTCCCCTTCCCCGCCAGCCCCTGTCACACACACACACTCACACTCAAACACACTCACACACACTCACACACCTGTATGAGTGTTTTCAGGTGTATTTGGTTTGGTTGGGAAGGAGGGAGTGGAGTTTGCTGTATTATCGCCCTGAGAAACCTCTGATCTCTAAATGCACTCGCTAAAACCCTGCTGCTCGGAGGAGGGCTTACACACACACACACACACACACACACACACACACACACACACACACACACACACACACACACACACACACACAAACGCCAACAGGTGTGTTGTACCCACTGTGAACACTGATTTAGTGTGTTTGTTTAGAGTGTGAAACTGCACGGCAGAGTTGTGTGTGTTTGAGTGTGTGTCTCTTGAGGTTCTTTGATGAGAAGTACTGAAAGGGTTCTTCTTGTCGTAGCTGTTCTGGCTCTAATCCTGTCTGCTGACAGAGCCTCATCCCCATCACTTCCTCATGTACACACACACACACACACACAGACTCACACACGCACACACTCACAAACACACTCACACAACCACTCTCGCAGCAGCTGGTCCAGGCTTGACACAAAAGGTTCAGTCCTTAATTGGCAGGTTACACTTTTCTGAAGTTGGAAAATTCCTCTGACAGCGTCATGTTTGGCACTTTGTGTGTTTACTGTGTAACAGAGTGAAGAGCTTCTCTCCACTCAGGGGAAACCGACTCAGTGTGCACATGCTTCACATGCAGATATACAAATGACACCAGTTTCATATTCATGCGGAGTCTCAGGCTTCATGTTTTGTGCTTCACAGATGTGATTTCTGGATGTTTTGATGGTTACACCTGGTGGATTGATCAAGATATAACATCTCAATGAGCTGGGACACCTTTGGAACTGTTGGAGGAACTTACTCTCACTTTTTACAGGATTTAAATAATTAACCAACGTACACAAACGATGTGTAGTTGATGATAAGAAAGACGTCCAGAGAAAGAAGTTATTTCACAGTGACTTCTGAGCTGGAAGACGGGATCTGACTCAGAGGACTGAGGTTGGATTATGTTCAGAGGCAACTTCTTATTAATTAAAAGAAGCACTTTGCTTATTACCAGCAGCAGAATCAGGAGGAGCAGGAGGTTATTGCAGTGGGTGGCAGGTGTGACATAAGAGACCTGGGTTCACATCCACAGTCCAGTCTGAGGTCAACTTTATGCAACAAATTCACTTGGTAAGAGACTATACGCAGAGATTGTGGCTTTGGAAAAGTGTAAATGGACAAATGTGAAGTGTCTGAAGTCACTTTGACATTTTTCTGTATTAAACCAGACCATAATTACACAGACAGACCTCTGCAGCACTGTGTAAGTGGCACTAAGCCCAGGATGCAACAATGCTGCTGCTGCAAAGTAGAGTCACAAAAAACAGTGAAAGACGTTTGCTGTGATTGCATGATCAAAAAATAAGTGTTTTCCGGTTGTAATTCTTTTTCTCACAAAATGTATTTATATCTGCAGCCGTTTAGAATTTGTAGGAGACACAGTTATAATCATCATCTGCCCCGTTCATCATCGTATTATATCAGACTGAGCCATCAGGGAACGCAGTCATCTGGAAAACCCTGCAACTGTTACCTTCCTCCTCTGTCACCACCTCAAGGTAACAGTGGTGTGGGGACACACACACACACACGCACACACACACACACACACACACACACACACACACACACACACACACACACACACACACACACACACACACACACACACACACACACACACACAGGCTGGAGCATCAGAAGACGTGCGGACACATCCGCCTTCACACACACACAATGAAATATTGTTTTTATTATCATTCTCTGTGTCGTTCTTTACTTTCATGATTACGAAGCGTGTAGACCAACAATAGACCCAACTTCAAACTGATGTTTGAAGGAAAAACATATTAACTATTACACCATTGAAGAAATCTTTCGAAGAACTTTTATTGCTCACTGAAACGATGTGTCCATTAGCAAGTGAGTTTCCCCTTTCACAATCAGCTGTGTGTCGTATGAGCGTCTTGAACATTTAGTTTAGAGTCCTTGAACTCATCTCACAGGCTGGTACCTCTTGGTGCAGTAAGGGTTCAGGTTAGGGTCAGACTTTAGTCAGTTTAAACACAACACTGATAAAGTTCATACGGTGAACCTGTCAGCAAACTGTTGCCTATCTACACATTATACTTTCACATTAGTTTTGTCCCAATTTAGGGGTCACATACATGGGAAGCTGCATTTCAGATGCGAAAAATGCGTCCTGTTCCTGAGCACACCTGAAAATAGCTTTAGAGACAATCAACTATTCACATTCACAGCTACAGACCATTTACATGTCTCCAATTAACCTGAGCTTGCGACTGCGAGTGGAAGGCGGAGGAGACGGGGAGAACATGTAAACTCGCTGGTGAACACATTGAAACAGCTGCCTGTTGTGCTGATGAGAGCAGTGAGAGAAAACTCCCAAAAAACAAAGTTAAAGGCCTCAAAAAACCTAAAGAACTGAGCTGAAAGATGCCAACACGCTCCACAGAGCTAAAAGTAACTGCAGTGTTTAATGATTTGTTTCACGTACTCATTTTCTGTTGTTAGAGTCAAACATTATTGGTCAGTGCAGCGTGCGAACGTCTAAATACCGTCCATGGTCACTAAAAGGGTGAAAAGATTAGATACAGCCTGACTCCTTTTCAAGGTTTTTTCAACCGCTTCCACCGCACACACATTTCTATAAAGAATCTCTGGGTTCAATTTTCTTCAAGGTTATTTTTCATGAACTGCAATGAGATTAGCACTAGTCTGTAGCCACTGGCAGATAATTATTTCCATTTATTATTCACTCTCTACAGCGCGGAACAACATTGTGCCGTCATGAGGATTTGCTGTAACACAATGTTAGGCCATCAGATGTCAAACACATTATACCCAAGATCCGTGTTGAAGAAGGAGAACGTGAAGCGAGGAGGAGGAGCAGGAGGAGGAGGAAGAGGAGGAGGAGGAAAATTCCATGTCTGAGGTAAAGTGAAGGCTTAGCTGTTTCACCAGGGTGCAGCCATACATGTGCACACACACACACACACACACACTCAGAAACCCTCACACATGTATGCACACAACATGCACGCACAGAGCTTGAGCGTTGACTAAGTCACTAGGAAATACTGGAGTGAGTGAACAAAAAGTAAAGTTTCCACTCAGGGCGGATAAACGAGCATTTACACACGTCTGTACTAATGTAAGACAACACAAAGATTACAACACAAAGATTACAACACAAAGATTACAACACAAAGATTTCAACACAAACAACAGGCAAATCTCTGCTTTAAGTCATTAACATTGGACATAATTTGCATTTACCGGAACTAATATTTTGAGGAGAATTGACTCAGATCAGCTGCCTGAAAGATATAATATGCTACAATTATTCATTAAAATGTCTCAACTTGTGTGATGTACATGTTGACTTGTGTACTTACAATATCCAATGTTGACACACAAAGAAATACACATTAAAGGTATCGGGACATTTCATTTTGGTCGACTTTGAATTACGTCATATCCTCTTCACCTGTGGCTTTGTCCGTCACTGCTGAAACGAAGACGAAGGGTAAACACACAGTTCCCTCCACTGGTTGTACTGGTCACTCGTAGTGGATCATGATCATTGATTCACGTTTGCTGCTTTGAGTGAACCCCAGCGGCCGAAGTTACATACTTAAATTTGAAAGTATACAAGGATTTTATTTTTAATTTTATCCATGTCCCGTTCACG
This sequence comes from Hippoglossus stenolepis, assembly GCF_022539355.2. Classification (NCBI taxonomy): domain Eukaryota; kingdom Metazoa; phylum Chordata; class Actinopteri; order Pleuronectiformes; family Pleuronectidae; genus Hippoglossus; species Hippoglossus stenolepis. Next base: position 4,750,291 of record NC_061496.1, read on the forward strand.
AACATGGAGGACATGGGGATTATGAGCTATACTGCAGTAAGCCACCAGGGAGAGATCAAGATAACGGGGTTGGGGAGCTGCCATGTCTTTATACACAGTCTATACATAGAGTCTATATGTTAACATCAATATAAATGATTGGATTTATATTTAAATTTACAATTCACGCTACATTACAGCATCGGGACAAACATGTTCAAATGTTCAAATGTGCACTAAAGACATTTTAGTTTTCTTAAGACTCGGATGCATCACTTTTTTTCATGCAGGACAATTCGTTCGGCAAAACTGGGAAATATTTCTTTCAGGCTGAATTCTCACCAGAACCATCAACCTATGAACCTGTACAGGTTTGGTTGGTTGATATAATTATGACTTTCCCTCTGAGCCTTTCAATGTTGATCCCAAACCTTAACACACAAAAAAACTACAGGAAAAGTTTTTAGAAAATCCTGAGCTTTGAGCCGCGCAGGTACATTAGGAAATTTTGAAAGAATTTTAAAAAAAGAAGCAGAATAAACGAAAGCTAGCATGTGGCGCAGGGCACCGTGTATATTAGCCAGTGTTGTGTCAGAATAGGCACATGCAGCTATTGTGTCCTGACTTCAAGGACAAACCTTTCTTCTGAACCACATTTAATTACTCCACTTTACCCCCCCCCCCCCTTCTTCGCTTTCAACATCTGCTCGTCTTCGTCTGACTCCTCATAAAAGCCTGTTTCCACAATGGAGGTCGCGGAGGTTGGACAGAAGAGACGTTGAATTACATTCAATCAGAGTCTGGGGGGAGCAGCTCGGAGCTCGGAGAAGAAGTTTTATCATTCCGATGCGCCCCGTGTTTGTCCACCTCAATCCCAGGCAAAATAAAAGAAGCACAAGAAATGAAGATGTTTCTTTGGTGTGAGATGATGGAGTGAAGTTATTGGACAGTGGTGGAAAAACCATTATGGATTCAGCTGCACAAAGGTAATTTACAAGGAAGAGTTGAGGAGAAAGTTTCTGCTGAGAGGTTGTACACTGTGGTTTATGGATGATGAACTTTTTAGTTTGATTCATGTCCCGTCTACTAGCATGGTCTCTGTTAAAAAACAAAATAAAACACTACACACTACATGGTGAATAATCACATGGTCACTGGTGGTGATGAAATATAGAACTGGATCATTTGTGTGATGCAGAGAATAAAATGTGTGTTTTCACGAGCCCAGTGAGTCGACTCTGTGGCTTCACGGCTTTTAACTGCACTTAAGTTGCTTTATGATTGTATATTACAGGGGAAAGGGCATGAAGGTGAATCACTGGAGTGTTTGGGAGAAGCATCGTCACACACACACACACACACACACACACACACACACACACACACACACACACACACACACACACACACACACACACACACACTATTTACAGAACTGAAGGTTTCTGAAAATATCCCTTTAATCGCCCAGTGAAAACACAAGAACACAACCACAGGCTGTACCATAATAATCCATTAAATATGGATTATAGAGGAACTACCCTGAGTTCTCTCTCTTCTCTCTCTCTCTCTCTCTCTCTCTCTCTCTCTCTCTCTCTCTCTCTCCCTCCCTCTCTCCCTCCTCCCTCTCTCTCTCTCTCTCTAGTGTTTAATATTGGGTTGCTCAGTCAGAGAGAGTGAGAGTTCACACACACAGCTGTAATTAGCAGCTTAGGCAGCCAGCCAGCTCTGTAAATGCACTGTGAGTGTGTGTGTGTGTGTGTGTGTGTGTGTGTGTGTGTGTGTGTGTGTGTGTGTGTGTGTGTGTGTGTGTGTGTGTGTGTGTGTGTGTGTGCGTGCTGTTGATGCACACATGCTTTTCTATCTGAATGCGTCCCTGCGAGCTCACAGGTGTGCGTGTGAGGTGACTCACACAGTTGTGCGTGGGTATCGTGTTTGTCTTATCTGTGTGCTGATGGAGAGCCGAGGCGCTTGGAGACGGGCTGTGACGTGTACATGTTTGTGTGTGTGTGTGTGTGTGTGTGTGTGTTGTGTGTGTGTGTGTGTTGTGTATGGGTAGGGTGATTGCTCTCTAACACCTGGTATTAGCACCAGTAATCCTCACACCACATCATACTCACGCACCAGTCCCATGCAGATCACGTTCATCTTTTCCTCCGTCCTGCTCCTGTTGTTGTTCACCACTTGTTCTTGGGGGGTTTGTGGGAGGGAAAGTGTTCCAGTGGAGATCTTACAGGTTAGAACCCTCCTCCCATGTTAGTCATACTACTGGAGAAGTAAGAACAAACACTCCTTGTACAACTGCGCGGTCTGTTTTAATGGTCAGGTGCAGGTTCTTCAATCCAATCTGAGGAAAGTGAAGCTCAGATCAAAACAAGTGACCGAGCTGCAAACCTTCACTTCAGGCCTGTTTTCTCTTTTCATTTTAGATTAATGCACCAACAGGCCTGTTTGGAGGTGAACTACGTGCTGAACCACAGTCAACTGGTTTACCTACTGGTTTTACTGGTTGTACATGGGTTGCTACATTAGCCACGCTCAATGACAGAAGGCAGGGGTGAACAGTTGGTCTGTCAAAAACACAGAGAACAAACACCAGGTGATTCAGTGGAGGTGCAGGACCACACACTCTGCCTGTATGATAAACAATTCCAGAGTCACTATTCCAGGAAACTTTCACCGAAGCTCACGTGATCTAACGACACAGGACAACGCAAAAGTTGGTGCAGTGAATAATATTTAAGACAGGAGATAACTTCCTGTACAGGGGCAGATCCTGACACGTGAAGGCGACTGTCATCATTCACAAAATGCGTGGTCTGTGTTTTCCACAGAAAAGCTAAATACTTGTGTAAAATGTAAATCTGAAGTCAGGACAGAGGAAATGGTTTATACATGTTGGGTTCAATTACACAACTTGGTAGAAGGATGGGACATGGGCCAAGAAAGAACCCAATAGATTATGTCGAGGACAAAGGGTCAGATCAAGGATTTCGTTTTTTAACTTTCATTAACATTGACATTTTCATTGAGGGCGTTATCTAACATTTTCAGTGTTTTCCCAGGGAATAATCCATGGATATTGTATTTTTTTAAATCCATATTCAAGTTACTGATATCCATGAGTGTGTGCAATTTGGTGCAGATCCAAACGATAAAAATCTGGATCTAGTGAATTTAATTGTAGATTCATAAGTGGACTGTTGAGCCTCATTTTACTCTTTCTGCGGTTTTTCTCACATATTGTTTCAATATCTAACAATATGTTTACTGAAGTGCTGCTTTTCTAACAGCATTAATCTTTGCTGAGGCAATTTAATATGTCAAATATTTGAGTATATTGTCTGTATCGGAGAAACTCGAGCTCAGCTTCCTGTCCTGGGTGCTTCGGAGAATTTGATCACTGTCTTTCACTCAGCTTTATTTTGGAGAAATCAATCCGGTGACCAATATAAGACTAATAAACGTCTCCCTTCCTACCTGTCTGCGTCTCTGTGTATCAGTCTGCTCCCACATCACTCCATCTTTCACTCTGGCCCTCCGTGGCTCTATCAGTGCGTCCTGCCGTTGCATATTGGATTTGCTCTTTAAATAATTGATGGAGGAGGTATTTTGTTAAGCTAAAGGGCCGTAATCCTCGGTGTCAAATTCACAATTAGTTCCTCCTGTATTATTAACATCCCTGAGTGCAACAGGTTAATGAGAGGAACCCTGTAACCATAGATAGATAGATGGATAGATAGTTAGATAGATGGATAGATAGACAGAGAGGTAGATAGATAGATAGATAGATAGATAGATAGATGGATAGGTTGATAGGTAGATAGGTATATAGATAGATAGATGGATAAATAGATAGATGGATAGATAGACAGAAAGATAGATGGGTAGATAGATAAATAGATAGATCATCCCTTCAACTTTTCTTGATCCCATCTCGTTTATCTTTTCCTCTTGCCTCATATGTACACAAAGTTGAACATTAACAGTTACAACAATGCACCTCAACTGACCTGTGAGGGATCCAGTCAGATCTCACTCATCTGAGGGTTCACACAACACACACACACACACACACACACACACACACACACACACACACACACACACACACACACACACACACACACACACACACACACACACACACACACACACACACTCATCCATCACTTTGAATATTTTGTCACAAAACATCTTTTCACGTCATATCTAGACATGTTTTGTCAGACAGCAGGATGGGGTGGATGACATGTAATGGGATTACATTAATCTGATTACATGCAGATGAAAGCTGTGATGAATTATTGAAGTCGTCAGGTTCTCTGTGCCTTGATACAACAGATAATTGCTGATAAGCCGTGTGATGGATGCAAACACTCCGGAGGATGTGATGTAAAAACAGCATCATGAGGTGAAAGTATTTTAAATGGAGGAAAGATGCAGCTATTCTCACCTGCAAGATGCATTTTGTTCATTTAGAGACACAGGAGATAAAAGGTGAAGGTTCATATGAAAAACAGACACAGTGAGACTGGATTCATCCAGTGAAGCCTCACGGTCATTTCTTTTTTTATTTTACTCTGAGAAAACATGGATACTAGGTCCGACTGCTTATGTCCGATTGACCAGCCGACTTACTCTGTAGTGATCGATCAACCACTTCCTGTGTGTGAAGGAACTGTCGCTCTTTATCAGGCTTTGTTAGGGGGCGTGTCAGACTGGCCGCTGGGGGGGGGTGCATTGTTCAAATGTGGCCATTGTGATGTCATGTGACGTCTAGATGAAGTATCTGTGAGGAAGTCGTCTCACCTATAATTGCTTGGGTGACATTAACTGTTGAATATATTGAAACTCCCCCTGTCTGACTCTAACTGTGTGAGCGATAGAGCTACATTTGATTTAGTCGTGTCATGTTGCTGTCCTCATCATTTTGTCCTCTCCCTCCACAGAGAGTTCGACTGAAGGACACTCGGAGACACTGAAAGCTTCTCAGACAGCCTTCAATCAATCAGACGCCGTCAGATGTTGGTGTACAGGTGTGCATTAAAGGATTCTATTGATTTTCACACTGCAGCCTTGTGCTGGAGACAGTTTTGGTTTTATAGAGTTCACAACAACCCGGTATTTCTTTTTCTACATTTGAGACAAACACCAAGCTGACGATTTCCAATGGTTCATAGTTATAACGGGGGGAAAAAATGTACTTTGATATTTATGTAATAATATACCATCATCATACCTCCAGAACAAGAAAACACTTTGTTACTAATATGATTTAAGCAGAATAGATGTTTCCCTAAAGAGCAAAACCATTTCTCAGTGTTTTTAAGTGTCTTGATCACCACCTGGTGGCTTGCTGCAGTATAGGTAATAAACCTCAACTCCTCCATGTTCATGGATAGGACATGAGCCAAATTAAAAAGTCAAAGTCCAAATCAAATACATTTTTCTTAGAGATGGTATCTGTCATTTTAGGTAGATTTTATCACACTGGTTTACGTTTTTCCCTCTAAATTGGGTTTTATTTCGTTATTTGATGCTATAAAAAGAGGGTGAAATGTCTTGATTGACAGCTGAGACAGACTTATGATTGGTCAAGTGTGTGTATCAGCAAGACTTTGATACCACAGCTCCACTCCACCACTGCCACTGAGCAGAAATGTGTGGTAACTGGGATTTTTGGTTTCATATCTGAATAGAGGAAGGAAGTCGAGAGGAGCACCTCCATCTTTATGGCAGTGGTACCTAGGGATGGGATCCCCTGGGGGAGTAAATTCCCTGAAATCAACTACAATTTAAAATCAATTCTCAATATCATATTTCAGTCGTAAAACAAAAAAACATGCAAATAATCATCAGAGTTCTAGTTTTATTTGTCCCCATTTGATCCCTGAGTTGATTAAGACGGATTAGCGATAGTATCAGTTACAGCAGGTTAATTCAAAGCACCGCAGGAAACATCAACAACCTCTAGTCCTACAAGTCCAATGTTTGCCAAGTCTTATATGATGTAGATGTCACACACCAGCGATTAAAGATCCCTCACAGTGACGAGGATGAGTTTGATGTGAGATTTGAAGGTGTTTGGAGAACGCTGGGGTTGACCCAGCCCTGGAGAGCCAGGTTTATGGGATATAAACCCTGATAATCCTTGTTTGCACATAGGTGGAAACGAGACTGTTGAATCCCTGTGCTGGGCCCTGTGGTAGAAAGCAGGCCATTGTAGTTCAAATGGTGCAGACAAGACAGTGTAAGTGACCGTTAGACATGACAGAGACACTAGAGACCATGAAGACTCCCTCAGGGATAAAACAGAGAAGGGGGGGGGGGTGACGACTGACTGCAACAAGGTAATGTGGAGGACAGAGTGGTGCGGAGAACAAAGGACTTCATAGCGCTCAATCCCTTTATTTCTTTTGCTCTTTTTTTTGTAGTTCTAGCCATTCTTTTGTCCGAGGGAAAACTGTAAGAGCCAGGAGGCCCGGAGCGGCAGCTGGCAGGTAGGAAGAGAGGGAGGGAGGGAGGGAAGGAGGGAATGAGGAAGGAGATAAGTGAGAGCTGTTGGACAAAGGGAGAGAGGGACAGAGGAGGGAGAGAGGGATGGACAGACAGGCGAAGTGAGTGGAGAGGCCAGGATGTTGGGAGTTGGGGGGCGACACACCCCGAGTCACAGGTTTCACCACATCTGAGGAAAAAAGACGACATGAAACTTGATGATCTCTCAGGAAAAGTTTGTCATCAAAGCAAGAAACAGGAAACAGCAAAGAAGGAGAAATAAGTCAAAAATAACAATTAGTATAAAACTGATAGAAAAGAGCTATTATGGAATGATGTAGGATGTCTCTCTATGGCACACACACACACACACACACACACACACACACACACACACACACACACACACACACACACACACACACACACACACACACACACACACACAGTGGCACTCAGTTATCCAGGGAGTCAATAGAGTGCAGACAGACAAGTGTGATTACAGCAGATACTGTTCGGTCCTTTCTGTCTTTGTCTCAATTATGGACGGAGGAGAGAAAAGAGAGAAATAAAGAGAGAGAGAGAGAGAGAGAGAGAGAGAGAGAGAGAGAGAGAGAGAGAGAGAGGAAGGACAGAACGGTCTTGTTGTTTGTTTCCTTCTGTCTCAGTGTCTCTGTCAATTGAGTTGTCAACTTGCAGTCAAACACCAGACTTGACAACTTACAAGGAAATGACACTGTAATGTCCTTGTTCTACTCTTAAGTATTTTTGGGTAAATACTGGATTCTGAAGAAGACTGAACATTAGGAAACATTTAATCTGTGCCATCACCTTCCAATGTTTAATGTTTAAATTGAATTTCATTGCTGCTGACTTTTCCTGATCAAAACTTATAATACAGTACAAATCAAACAGTTTATTTTTCAATGCCATTATAGGAAACATTTCTGATATAGTTTTACTCTTCAGAGTTCTCACAGTAGTTTGGAGGCACAGTTCTTGACTTTTTCACCTTTCTTCAGTTCAGCTCCGTGAAAACTCAGAGAAAACACAGAGTCGTGTACTTTAGAAAGTTCAGTGTCACGGCCTCATGTGGAAAAATAAAATATTAGTTTGACTAAACTACTTCTGTATGTTTTACTTTCACTGCTTGGATTTGATAAAAGTAATGGAGAATGGAAGCCTATTCAAACATTGGCTAGGGTCCTTTAGAAAAACTACACACAGATTCCTACACATATTACACAAACACACCACCTCGGGACTAATAAGTGTGTGTCACAGTAGAAACAACAGATGTCACAGTGTCTCTGACTGAATCTTTATTAAACACAAAATGCTTTTAAAGAGACGGAGTTTGAGAGAAAGTGAGAGACACACACAAACTACACAGCAGGCAAACGTGAGAGTAAACTACAAACACATGGAGCAATACATTATGAAAGGAAAACGTACTTTAAAAATACCACACACACACACACACACACACACACACACACACACACACACACACACACACACACACACACACACACACACACACACACACACACACACACTGAGCTGTAAACAAACCTGGTGCCCAGTCTGTCTCCAAGCAGGTCAACTATAGCCTAATGTCTCGTGCATACAGCTGACCGTGTGTGTGTGTGTGTGTTGGTCGCTGCCTGTGCCAGTGCTCCATTCACATACACCAGGCAGCCTCCAACACTCAATCACCCGTTTATCTCGGCATGTCTCACCCCAGACACACACACACATACACACGGATACACACACACAAACACACACACACACTGGTACACACACACAGCGCCCTGACGAGGCAGATGGTTGTGCCATCCTCTGCCAAAGCAGTGTGACATACACACACAAATAAATGGGGAGGGGACCGTCTGTTTCAGCTGCCTCTCCTTGTCACAGCGACCTGGCATCAGCCGTGCCCACCATCAATCCATCATTTGACTGGCTCTCCCTCCCTGAGGGGACCCCCCCCCCCCTTTCATGCCCACCTGTTACAGTTATATGAGAGTGGATATCACTGGATGTAAATATCAGAGAACTTGACCCACAAAGAAAAGTTCAGCTGATGAAGCACAGTTTTGTTTTCCAGTCTGTGGAGTTTTATGGTTCTCTCTCTGTGGAGGGACTGACCACAAGTGGCACTGTGGAGCATTGTGAGCAAGCCTCTGTGTTTATGAATGTGCACTGCCCCTGTTGAATAAACCCACAAATAAAAAAACATATTTACTGTAGTTTTATGGGACTGAGATCTCACCTTCCTGTGTAAAGGACACGCAGCTTCCTGCACTGGCACTGAACGCCACAGCACCGGATGGAGGCGGCGCTCCGGCGTGCATTGTAATTTCTAAAGAGCCTGGACTGAATGGTTCTGTTTTGTGATTGTTAAGCTAATGGTGGATTTGGACGCAGTGAGAAAAACCATAAAACATGATAGTAGAGGGCAGGACACAGTGGAGACAGGTAAAGGTGGATGGAAAAGATGGAGGGGCAAGTAAATACAATCTGACAGCAGAGGTAGAGACCTTCAGGTGTTGCGTGACTACAGCTACCAACAGCTTTGCCAGAATTTAAAAGCTTAAAATTATCCTATCTTGAGGAAAATGATCATGCGTGACCAGAGAAGGGATGGGACGCTCGATACCGACATTTCAAAGCTGCGTCGAGATACCGAAGCGATTAAGGGGCCAGGCACAACGCTCTTATTTTGAAACATGAGACAGGAAGGACTTGTGTTAAGCTTGTGAGACCTTTGATTGGCTGAAAAGACGTCGCGTAAGAAGAGACACATAAACACAGACATGATCCATATTTTACTATCCAGATTTGAGCAAGCTTGTAGAAATGGTCGAAGCTGTCTGGAATACTTTGTCTTCTCCTCATTTTATTGGCCTGTCAAAAGTAATTTCTTCTTTGTAAAGCTCTTTGTTAAAAACGTTGTAAATTTGTATAAAGTATGTTTATTATTGTTATTACTGTTATTGTTTATAAGCAAAGCAACACCAGTGGCCTCCGTCACATCTCACCCATCTCACATGTTGGACAGGGAGGATGAGAGAGGATGGATGGAGAGAAAAAAGGAAGGGTGGGCCGTTTTGTGGCCTCTCGCAGCTGTCGTGCTGCTGTACCCTGAGGCTGCACACACACACACACACACACACACACACACACACACACACACACACACACACACACACACACACACACACACGCTCACACACGCTCACACACGCCACTAACACATAAATCAGCCCCTTAACAAAGAGAGTGACAACTAATCTTAACGGACGAGGCCGATCACAGAGTGAATGAATGGTGTGGTACAAATGAGCATCTGTGCACGTCTTCATATGTGTATGTACAGTATGTGTGTGTGTGAGTAGAGTCACACACACAACTTGACTCAGAAGAAACAAATCTCTTCCCAAAGTCAAACTTCCTTACGTAACCCACAAGTCCTCGAGCACACACACACACACACACACACACACACACACACACACACACACACATACACACACACACACAAACACTTATCCCTGTTTCCACCTTACAAATCAACACGTGCTTATAGATTATCACACGCACCTCAATCCCCTCCTTAATTCCTCAATGTCTCAGGTAAAGGTACAAGCCAGCAGAACCCAGATTAGATTAAGGCTGAACTCTCACAACGTGGCAGTGCTGAAAAAAACGTCTGACACACGGCAAAACATAGAAATCAAACTACTGAGTCAACCATTTGCATCAGATTTGTGAGTAAATCCAACGTGATTACACAGTGTCGGGAGTGTAATGTGATATTTTCTGCAGGCGACACAAAATACCAGGCTGCACAAACATAGTGTAAGTTGTTGGATTTAACTACAGATCTAGTGTAGTTCACCAGGCTGATGTTCACCGGGGAGGTTTCTGCAGCTGCAGGTGCGTACAACATGTTAATAAAGATATAATATAATATAAAATATGATTTGAAGGTCATCATTTCATAATTTTGAGTTTTGTTTTATTTTGTCATGGATAACACACTTGTTCTTTATGTTTTAACTACTGAACCACTCATTGCTCATCAAATGTATTCATACTTTATAATTGTTCTTAACCACATTACCACATTATTTAATTGGTAAAGGCAACACAATGCAAAACATAACTTAATATGGCAAGATGAGAGAGAGAGAGACGGATCCTCATAATCATGACAAAGACAGTTGTCAAAGTTTCTGTGAAAGCCAATCAAACCAATCAGAGAGAGAGTCAAACTTCTGCAATCGGTTTCTCTGCAGAGTAATTGGTATAATTATTATTTTAGAATTATTTGACAGTAATATAAATTATTAACCGTTGTATGCTCGTAAAAGAAAACACCAGGTTAAATGAACATCGTGTAAACATTAGCCGACTGTCATCTGCTAACAATCTGTTATATTACAGATGTTAAGAGGAAAGTGAGTCCATGTGACTCATGTTGTTTTCATTAATACGTTATTGGCTATTTTCTATGTGGATGTGTGTGTGTGTGTGTGTGTGTGTGTGTGTGTGTGCATTTTTGTTTACTATATCATACAGGATTTTTTGCTTTTGCAAGTGTGTGTGGCTGTGTGCGTGGATGTGTGTGTGTGTGTGTGTTTGTGAGTGCACCACAGGACCACTAAGCCAGTCAACAAAGGGGTCCACTGCTGGTGGTGTGGTCTCCTCTCTGTGTATCTCAGGTAGAGCACGTTACTGCTAATGCCCTCTAAGATCCCTGCGACGCTATCCCAGAAGCCCCCTCTCACTCTCTCTCCCACAATCCTCTTTGCTCCCTGGGTCCCTAAGTACCTCGGCGTGGGGAAGGTGCCTCGCTGCGGATTGTCTTAATCTCTCCTTTTCCTTCAGAAAAGGGCTCAGCGAACCCGGATGTCACTCTCCGTATCACTTCAAAAACCAATTGGCTACAAGGATATATATTTTTCTCTCTTCTCCTGCCGTCGTCTGAGTTTCTCTCACCTCCAACCTGTCACTCACGATAACCTCTCTCCCCGGTTCTTTTGTCTCGCCAACAAGTTTAATAAACATCTTGGTAAAATGTAATTCAAAAGAAAAAAGTGGAAACAACAGCTTCAAGGTGATGGAGGATTTTATTTTCTGTGGGATTACAGCCAGGTTCATGTTCAGTTTACATTTTAGGTAAAATATAAGCAAGTCCAGTCTTATACACATTATAGGTGCACCGATGTGAATTAGACAAGAATCTGATTGTCAATACATCTGACAATAAATTCTCCATTTCACTCATTTCAGAAACTAGAGCAGTGGCCGTTCTAAACACGTCTGTTTGGAACCGGCTGTGTTTTCTTCTGGCCTGTGAAAACTGTAAAACTGAGATATGATGAACCGGATTCTGTTGTTTCGCACCGATTTTTGAAGTCAATGTTTTTCATAAAATGAAACAGAATTAGTTCTACTACTGTTCATGTGTGTTTTGTATGTGAGTTTTAATGATTTACAGAACTGTTGTATTTTCATTTAACGACTAACTTCAGAGGTCTGTTAAGCATTGACACAATCTTCAGACAGGTTTTTAAGATAACAGCTCTGTAATTCAGCTTGATATAAACATTGCAGCGACAAAACAAACGTTATGCTCTTACTTTGAAGACAACTCGCCAACAGGAAATGACTCTATGAATGTTGGTGCCATGCCGAGATCTGCACCCATTGGGGGTCAGTCCGTCTGTGTCAAATAATAATAAACAAATAATATATCAATAATCTGGCAGCGAGTTTGACCAAGTTGCTGCTGTAAACTGTCTGTCTGCATTCCAGCTACAGACAGACCGACACAGACACAGACAGACAGACAGACAGACAGACAGACAGACAGACAGACAGACAGACAGACGATGGTTGGAATTAGTTGGTAGATGTAGTAAACATGAAATATTCCCGCTGGTTGAACCTCGAGAGAACTTCATCTCTGCTTTGATGTTGAAAATAAGTTGAAGATAAACTGTGGCTGAGTGAAGGTCTTTCCAAGGTTGTTGGAGTTGATAGGAAAATGAACCGAATAAACACAAACAACAACAAACTCATGTTTTCCTTCTCTTGGACCAGTAAATCCTTCGCCTGTCTTTTTTGTCTCCTGTGTTTTGGGTTTTTTGGGATGTTTTTAGCGCAGCTGCTATTAGCCTTCGTCGTAATCCCCTTGGAGAATAAACTCATTAGAACATTAATCAGTGGATTCTAATTACCTCTCTCTCTCTGTCTCTCTCCGTCTTTCTCTAATTCAGGTACTTAAGACAAACCACCCGTCACTGAATTCTCAGGGGACAAGTTACAGTAAAATGAATAAATAACTCAGTTGACCTGCAGTCTCCTGTCTCTACTCTGTGTTTTTAGCTTCACAGTTTGAATCCATCACAAGCAGGTGATGGGACTTTTAAATGTATACGAGTTGTGTGTTCTTTGCTTTTCTTTCCATGACTCCTCACTCTGGCAGAAAAAAAGTCCTTTCTTATAGAAAGTGCAAAGAAATTCCTGGATCCGCCCCCTTGTCCAGATTCAAGCCAAGATTTAATGACTGGTTATATGGGCCATGACTCATCATTCCACCAAGTTTTGTGGTCATCTGTTGAGCAGTTTTTGTGTAATCTTGCTGAAAATCAAACAAACAAACAGATAAGGGACAAATTAACCTTCTTGTCAGAGTTAATACTGTAACTTTGAAATTGTACAATCACGTAAATGTCGTTTGATTGGAGGGATTCACAGAATGCACATAGACTCAGTTGGTGCTGCGACTGGAAAACCGCTCCTTTGCTCGGGGGTGCTGTAGATGATGACATGACTCAGCCTCTCTGAACCTTGAACAACTATTTAAACATTTGTTGCTACAACATATTTCCTCGACTGCATGGCTGTCATCGCACCTCTTAATTATTCAGAAGCTGAATTCGAGGGGTAGTTTAAAGCAGATTTGACATTTCCAGAACGTGTCTTTCCTGTTCGACATCTGCTGCAACCAAATACCACACCGAGCCTTGCCAGACAACATTTACTTATCTGGAAAAAAATAAGCAGGCAGTGTCAGGCTACCTTGGTAAATAGACAAAAGAGCACCACCTGCTGAAACTCACTTTACGTCCAACTTTAATTCCTGACAGGAGTTTGGATTTCACAAGTTCCTCGTCCACGCCGTCCTCCAGACACATTGGGACTTCTTAACTTTGCAGTTGATGTGAAATGTTTGCATCTTGTGGGACGCATTCTGTCAATGTTCTAAAGTTGTGAGTGTGTGTGTGTGTGTCAGCTGGGAGGACACTTCCTGCTAACAGGCCAGAGCAGGCTCTGAGAGCCGGAGCAGCAGGAGGAGGAGGAGGAGGAGGAGGAGGAGGAGGAAGGAGGATGGCAGTGAGGCGTGGAGGTGCAGCTACCTCACAGTCACACGGGACCACACAACAAGACAACAAACCCTCCTCCCTCTCCATCTCTGTGTCCCTCTCACTTTTCCTCTCAGCTGCTGAATGTGGAAAAAGAAACTTAAGAGCAGCTTCAGGTTCAATATTCACTGCTGGTGATATCCAAACCATTTAGTCAACTAAAGTCAAGTAAGTTAACTTTCTGAAAGTATGTGTGTGTGTGTGTGTGTGTGTGTGTGTGTGTGTGTGTGTGTGTGTTGTGTGTGTGTGTGTGTGGGTGGGACTGTTTAGCTGTCACATAGAGTGCATGATGGAGATCTTAGCAGTAGCTTCTCATGGCTGAATGCTCAGGACACACACACGCACGAACGCACACTCACACACACACAGGCGTAGCAGCGTTGACAGGTGGAGGTAAACAGAGCAGAACTTTACTAATCCACATCTGCCTGAGAGCGAGAGCAAGAGGTGAAGTAAGACCTAAAAATAAAATGTCACTAAATCACCCATCGTTACAAATGTATGTTGTGCAATGAAACGTTGTTCTCGCCTGAAGAGAAATTCACTTTCACATCATTGTAAAACTATGTATTGCATATAAGGCTAAGATGGCATTGATCTGTATGGATGAGAGTCCTAAAGAGCAAAGGTTTTCTGTAATAATGAATTATCTATCTCTTATAATTGCCACTGGATTAGAAGTTATGGATTATGGTATCAAAATGAACCTCGGCTAAAGAGCTTGGAGCTGTGGTTGTTTTAGGAACCACCACCACCAACAACTCTGTGAAACTGGAAATCAATTAGGAAAGAGGACTTAAATAGAAAGTTGTGTGAGGGTGTAGTGAAGCGGTTCAATTCTTGAGGTTTTATTTAATAGCTAGCATACTTCAGGTGCATACTACCTCCCTGTAGCCCGGGAAAATGACAGTATATCAGATTTGTGATGTGAGCAGCACAGATATGCAAGTGTAATTGTAAGTGTATAGATTTATATATAGACTTAATGCAGATTTGAGACACCTGAAATCCCAAATGTTATCGTGTGCATTTTATCTAATGTTTTATAATATTTTACCAAATAAACGATTATTAGGATTTTTCCGTAGCTTATTTCCATCATGCACCAATGTGCAAAAGAAATGCTGCCACGCTTCATTAATACCATGTCGGCAAATGCTTCGGTAACATGACATCCTGATGTAAAACTCGGGGTTGAGAGGTTACACGTCGTGCTGGATATGACAAAACCGCACAGTGTCAGACTCCAGAGCACACCCACACAAACACATTGATAAATACACACAGCTGGAAAGACAGGGAGGGGAGATGTTATCGTGCCAGTAGTCCTGTGTTGTTTCTTCAGGTGCGTTTGCAGCAAGTTAGACCATGCAGCCTGCCTGCCCTGTCTGCCCCCTGCGCACACACACACACACACACACACACACACACACACACACACACACACACACACACACACACACACACACACACACACACACACACACACACACACACACACACACACACACACACACACACACACACCTCTTTTCTTGTCTTTGATGTTTGTACATTTAGCTTCTGTGTCTTGGAGGCATCTGATGAATATAATTCTTCAGCTTCCATCACTACTTTTCCATCTTTGCTCCCTCTTTTCCTTTTAGTGTTTTTCTTCCTTTCCTGTCTTCATACCTCTCTCTGCCCCCTCAACCCCCCCATCTCCCCCTGCCTCCTTCTCCACCATCCTCCCTTTTCTTCCTTCAATCATACCCCCTCCCTGCTTCCCTCTCGTTGTTTTAAGTGAGTGTCATCAAGCTCACAGATGTTTAGCACCATTTTACAAGTAAACCCCGTTCCCAGCTGTGTCTTTTTCTCTATTCCTGTCACACACGCTCACACGCACGTACACACACACACACACACACACACACACACACACACACACACACACACACACACACACACACACACACACACACACACACACACACAAAGAAAGAAAGGGCTGTTGGAGTAATCATGTCATGTAAATTATCCAGCACACCAAGAGGCCTCTTCACCTGCAATCAGTCTCACGGTGCTTCAGTCCAACTGTTTTCAAAAGCTTCCTCTGCAAAATGGTTGCTGGGCACATTTTCTGCTCATCCAGGAATGTTTTATATATATATATATATATATATATATAAAAATCTTATGAATGATCAGCTATATATGAATTGTTCAGTTCGAAAAACAACAAAAAATCACAGCAGCATTTATTATCCAGAAAAATGAATGCCTTGATTGATCATGCTGGTTTATATTTGTTTCTCAAAATGGACTGACAATTTGGGTTTAACCAAAATGAGTTAATTAATATTTAAAGTACGCAGGTCCTCAGGATGATCAAGGCCTGTTCCAACCCTCCATTATATAAATATATACATCACACTGTATATACATATGTTGTGTTCAGTGCATGTCTGAAAACAGTATATGTGTCACACAACGCACATGAAACTGGAAGAATACAAGTATCTCAGGATGAAAAAGAGTCACACACATAGAAGACGGCAAAAGAGACGTCAAGTTGAAAAGAAGATGAAATTTGAGAGCTTTAGTTTTAATTGAATTCTGCTGTGTAGAACTGACCCAAACCCAAATTTCCCTTTGTGGCACAATGTGTTTCAACCTGACTTGACCTGCCCTGATCGATCAGTAGGTGACAACAGATGATCGGGTCAGCAGCAGCACTGTGGCTGACGCGAGCGGGGGGTCTCCTGATAACTTCTGACTTCCTGCCACTACGTAATGAGTTCTTCTTTCATGCCAAAAATCACTTCGTAGGAGAAGGTGTTGGTTTTCAAACAGAGGATATCTTTCATTTTGGAAGGAGACTCTTAACCGTCTGTGTCTCAGGCTGCTGCCAAATCCAGTCAGGCTTACTGCATTTTACCTGCCACTGGCCATAATGCAACTGCAGCTTAATATGAGACAGGCTTGGCAAGGCATAAATAAGGATTAGCTGTTTGTCATATGTGGTATATAGAATAGTTGCAGCATGTCTCAGTTGAATACAAAATGCAACTCAGCTTTTAATGTCAGCTGGGAATGGCTAGAACATGGATTAAATAAAAAAAAATCTTCAAAGTTACATTTTACAGTGTCTGTGGAATATCATATTTGTACATTATTTTTTTCCCCTGTCGTTTGGGGGCTGAAGCACCAGATAACCACATGACACAGTATAATTACAAATATATATTTCTATGCATGTCAGACGTACAGAACATGTAAGTTTCACAGTTAGTCCAGTGCAGTTAGTCTCCAGGCGGCTGGAGCAGGTGGAGGCTGAGACCAGCGTTAGATGTTCTGCCTCTGCGAGTATATGTGGGACTGTAAGAGTCGGAGTAGAGAGTAGTTAGAGGTACTTTTCTAATCAACAACTACCTCATGAACACACACATTCACACAGCACGTCAGTATCTACTGCTTTGTCTGTCTCATTCACAGGCACAGCTGTAAGGCCGACGTGCAGGAGGCGTCCGAGTGAAACCGGCTCACTCTAAAATTCACCAGCATGCATTGTGTTACGACCAGTGTGCATCACGTTAAGTCAGCGCTTCATGCAAGTAAATTTAAATTTCCACTGTAACTGGAAGTTAAAATATACATAGTATAACAGCCCCAGAGTTAAAATATACATGGTGTCAAAACCTCAGTTAAAATATAAATAGTATCAAAGCTGCAAAGTTAAAATATAAATAGTATAAAAGCCTTATATTTAATATATATATAGTATAAGAACCTCAGAGCTAAGATATTTATAATATAAAAACCTCAGATTTAATATAAACTTCGTATTAAAAACCTCAGAGTTAGTATAAAAGTATATATTTCACTCAAAAACAGGTAACTTCTTAAAAGGGCCCGTTACTTTAAGAACTTTTCTATAGGTTGGTTGAGAAGTCATGATTTAACAGGTGGTGACACCGACTAACATGTATGTGTATATCTGATTATCTGATTGGTCCTTTCAGAGAGTCCCTCCATTTCTAGCCATATGATTGGTTAAGGGGCGGGACTAACGGAGGGAGCGGAGGGAGTGACGTCACTGGGGGAAGTGGAGCGCGCGTTCTGCTCGTGTGGCTAACAAATATAAAAATGTAGCTAATAGCTGAGAAAGTTAAGCAAATATTAAGATTAATGTCTTTAAAATAGCTGGACTAGTTTGTATAAAGTGTGTTTTATGGCTGTCAGGTGTTTTTCTGACTGTTTTTTAAGTAGCACAACTCTTTGTTATGCTAGTCGTTTAGCATCTCTGCTAGCACAGCTGCTCCTCTGGCTCCGAGGAAGACTCACCCGTGTTCTTCATCACCACTGAGGAGGACTGTTGGGACAATGTTAGGAGACCTGTCCTTGGACTGTGTGTCTTGGGTGAGTGACCTACTGCTGTTCATTGAGTGAAGACATCATCATCACTGCTCTGAGGTACCACACACACACACACACACACACACACACACACACACACACACACACACACACACACACACACACACACAACACAGGACACACACAGTAATCAAGGACACTGTTACCAGGCTGAAGTTGGAGATGGTGGAGATAGTTTTAGTTGAGTTGCAATAATCAAGCGTCTCAGGTGTCATCACTATCCAGAACCATGGCATCTTTTAAATAACAGCTTATCACTGAAGCGCAATGAATCCTGGGATAGAATAAAGGCTGCTTGGGTGATTTCATTTTCATTTGCCTCGTCCGAGAAACATTTTTAGACATAATTAGAACAACAACTGCTTTTGAAGTAGAGGTTTTTTTGAGATTTGATAAAATCTAAGGGTTAGATTTACACATTGCCATTGAAAGAAGATGAAGATGAAGATCTACATCAGTTTTTATTATTAAAAGGAAACATAGGGGAAGTGTTTTTTGATCAGGAACCCATGACGTTGTATGTCATGCCAGTTGATACATAGAAATAATTACACCACTATTTATTTTTACCAGCTGACTGCATACAGCTCATTCTTTAATCTTTCTGAGTGTCTTTCTTGGAAAAGTTTACCTGCCAATCAAGAAGTGACATGTAACCTGAATAATTCATAGGAACTGACTGCCCCGTTCTTTTGCCGTTTTAAATCCTGATGTTACCCGGCCCCTTGTTTTCTCTCCTTACACCCACTTCTATGTTGTTGTCTTAGTGTCTGCATGTTCCCATGTCACACACATCCTCTTTAAGTGTCATCTCCGTCACATGACCTGAGACGTCCACCAGCTGTGTGTCTCTCAAACACACGCATGCACACACACACACACTTGTACTTAAGTTCAGGCTCAATCACCTGGGTGGGCCTGTCTGTCTGGCAGCAGTGTGAGGATTAGAGCAGAGATTAGACTGACAAAACACACACAATAACAGGAGGAAATCATGTTTCTGTGTGTGTGTGTGGGTCTAAGTCTGTGTGAGAGAGAGAGGGAGATGTGGAACTTGGGTATCTGCACTTACATATGTGTGCACATCTCATGTGTGAGCACTGCTTAGCCTCGGAGGGATCTCCCAGACGAACCACTTTCTTCTAAACCATCCGGCCATTCAATGTCAAATCTTTCATTAATCCTTTCAGTTAACACCACATTCCATTCAAACCTGGCCTTAAAACTGTATGCTAACTGTGTATTCCATTCAAGTCAACTCATCCGAAAGTGACACTACTCTGAACCCAGACAGGAAGTGATAATTGTTTTTCAGAAGAGTCAGACTTACCTGATACTTTCCTTCTGCACTCAGCCTAATTTTAGTCTTTAATCCCAGTTCATTACGCCCAATCCTGACCCACCCTGAGTCTGACAGCTGCCTCAGGTTCAACAATGACATCAAAATATTGGAGTTGAGTAACCACTTCAGGTTATTGCTGTCTGAGGCCAAACAGGAAGCGACATTTGGCACCGAGACAACAGATCAAGGGATGAAAAGGTGAAGGTATGAAAATGACAGTGAACAGTAGTCAGGAGGAGAGGCGCAGTGAAGGTTGTTCTGTTCTTCTCAGCAGAGTTGTTTTTATGAATGAAACTATTTTAACTTCGGGTTTGTGGTTTGCACGATGCATGTTTGAAACAAATAGGCAACAGTAAATTACGGCCGCAAATGCTGCACACGAGGCAAATGTCTCTGGCGCAGAATCCAAGCTCACACTGCTGCTTCCCTGCAAACACAAACACAAACAGCTTGTGTACGATTGTGTAACATTATCATAACAATACGCGAACATAGAATGTGACACTCCTGGCTCATGTGTCCCTGTAGCTGTTATAGTGATACCCTAATCACGTCATGTAAATTACCCAGCATGAAAAGAGGTCCCCTTACCTGTAATCACCCACATCGTGCTTCAGCTCACCTGCTTTAAAGTGGAAACTTAAAGGGTAACGTAGACATGAGAGATATACAGATGTTTGGGGGTAAAAACATTTTCAATACTGAAAAATCGGCAGAGATATCAGTGTTTGATAATGAGTCCTTAGATGAAGGACTCAGTGCTAAGATTGAAGCTTTTATTTTTTACTGTTTAACAATAAACTACAAAAGAAAACACAAACTTATTGAAATTGAATAAAGAAAATAAACGTTAAATGTAAATATCGGTGCATATTGGATTGCATATCTCCTACCCTGGAAATAATGAATACTCCTTCTTACTTATTCTTACTGAACCAACTGATCCAGCCCCTTGGACCATGATTCCCATGACTTTATTTGAACAAGATCTCTCGTCGGTGCTTAGTCTGTATCCACAGAGAGGGTTTGCCCACATGCAGCTCAGTGAAATCAGGCACAGAATCCAGGCAGAGGGAGGAACAGGTGTGAGAATCTCTCCAGTTGACTGATAAATGCACCTGAACAGGTTTGATACACAAGGTCAGAGATCAGGTCAGAGTCATCAGTCGAAAATGATGTCAATGCAAAGCCTTGTCTGTCACACCTGGGACTGTCAACGCACAGCAGAGGACCAGTCTCATTCCAAACTGTCTGGTTTGTCTGTGTGTGTCTGTGTTTGTGTGTCTCCATGTGTGTACATGTGTTTGTGTGTGTGTGTGTGTGTGGGGATGAGGGGCGTGGGAGGAATCTGTCACGTTTACTTTGGACATTAGGTTGAGTTGACTAGAGTTAGACAGGTAAACACATTCCAGTCTTTTTCTTTGTTCTGTGTGCGTTTGTCCGTGTGTGTGTGTGTGTGTGTGTGTGTGTGTGTGTGTGTGTGTGTGTGTGTGTGTGTGTGTTGTAGAGCGAAAGTAGACAAATCAAATTATGACAAGTACATTTTGAAGTTGCAGGTAGTTGGCTCCTTCCATTTTGGTGGATTTTACAAAAGCTGAGTTGGATCAGTTTACTGTTGATATTAATTAAACACCAGAGAGACCCAACAGTCCCCTAAAATCACAGTCACACACATCAGTTCCCTAAATATGTTTGGATTTTCTATCCTAAATCTTTGTATCTGTTAATCTGAGGGCAAGAAATTAAGGTCTAAAGAGTTCTGCTTATTCTCAATGTACATGTTGGGTAAACATGATCATATCTCAGCTGAGTATCAGTACTTTTACTTTGAAAAAGAGTTTGAGTGATGTTTGCACGTGTTACCTGTGCACAGGTAAAATGCTTCCATTCATGACTGGGTTCCCATGTTTGTGTGCAGCCGTGGCCTTTTCAAGCCCTTTGTGAGAGTGTATTGTCTGGGCCAGTGATAGAAGTGGTTTTGAGGAAGGGCGGAAGTTCTCCGGAAGGTATTTGTCCAGCGTGAGGGCGGCTCTGCCCTGAGACTAAACAGGAGGAAACACAGGTACAGTGGTCGGCTTAACGTGGCTCAGGGAAAAACAACATTGGACCAAGCAGACACATCCAGTGTGCAGTTTAATGAATGTACATGTCGGTGGAAGTAAACTTCTCAAAATGCTTTTTGTTTTTTTAATTGATACATATTTAATGTTTGAATCAGCTTTTCAAAGCAGTTGTCTCATTCTCTCTTTTCTGAGTCGGTCTTTTCTAAAGACTGGATCACAGATTAAGCTTTTAATGTGACGGCTGCTGTTCGCGGCTGAAGCAAAAGCCTGGGAACAATGCTTAAAAAGTTCAAAACTGTTTGATTCATGTTTTGGCTGCGGGGTAAAAAGGTCAAGGAACATTCTCCCTTTCATTGCTGCTTTTCTGTGCTTCTCCACACGCCATTCTACCCACTAATACTCAACATTTTAATAACACAGGTGCATTTATCACCGAGCAGAGCTTCAGAGAGAAAATGCTTTTTTTAAGTTCCGTCGCGGAGGAGAGGAGACAAGGACCTTGGCCTTTCTTGACATTTTTTCAGTTGTTAGTTTCTGCATTGTCTCCCAAGCATTCGGTTCCTAAACGTCTATTTAAAAAAAAAAAGAAAACTTTCCATCTATCCATACCTACTAAGATTGTGCATAAGACTCTGCACTAAAATGTACCCATTCCTTTCCTTTCCTTTCTTCTGGGGTGGTCTGCGCTGATCTCTTAACTCTGACATACCAGTCAAAACACCGCAGTGTGTGTGTGCATGCATGTGTGCAGAAGTGAGGGTATGATTCAGAACTCATAACAGTTAAACACGGTTTAAACGTACCACTATTTAGGGCTTCAACCAGCATTAGGAGCAGGGAGGGTGTTATGGAGATGGAGACGTTTGTGGGAAAAAAAAGAGAGATTTCGACATCTCTTATTTCAGTCGTGGAATTAAATCCTCGATCTGTAGTTTAAAAAAATGCAAACATAATTATAGCTCTAGACATTCGACTTTAATAATAATAATAATTTAACGGTGAGTATTTTAATGTCTCAGTTGAGACACAAATTAACTAAATTGAGTCATTGGTTTCATTATCAAAACAGATGTTCAGATGATGATCAGAGTTCAAGATAAAACAACCCAAATTTAGTTTTAATTTATTTTAATACCAACATTTTATTTGTTTATGCATATCTTGGGATCAATGTCTTGCCCAAGGACACTTCTGAATGCAGACTGGACGTCCTGGGTATTGAACCACTTACCCTCTGGTTAGTGGACAACCCGCTCTACCTCCTGAGCCCCCATAATCTCCATATATATTTCTGGTTTCAGCTTCTCTCAAATTGTCTGCTTTTCTCCATTTTACATCAATTTATGAAACAAACCTTTGGCTTTTGTTTGTTGGACTATCAAAGTAATCTGTCATCATGGCTTTAAGGAAGTGTGAGGAACTCAGATGAGGTTGCTCCACTCGTCTGTAGAGGCTGCAGATTTGTTGTTGCTGTAGTTTAGGACAACGGCTTTATACAAAGTCTACAAACAGCTTTGTCATCTACAGCTCAGAACCCCAAATATCCTCCTCTCCTTCTCAGACCCTCAATATCACCAGTATGTAGTTTAGTGACGGGTGAATAGGCCGAGCTGACAGAGAAGTTTTACAGAACTTTCTGCTGGATCACAGGGCAAACTACTTCAAAAGGTCTGTTGCGCTTATGGACTGTAAATTTTGAATTTTAATATTTCCCTCACGTTTGAACGGATGTTTGAATTTCACATAAAATGTTACAGCTCTGCTTGTGATGTACACTTTTACTAGTATCTGATGTTTTATTCAATAAACGGAGAGAAATGATCATGAGATTAACTGAGAACTGAAACTATTGTTAATTTCCACCCTCCTTCATTGCAGTGGTGGTTCCTTTTCATGTAACTCAGCATCTTTGATATGTAACCATGTTGTTTTTGGAAGGTTTTTCACGAACCCCACGGCCATGAAACCTTCTCAGCACCTCAGCGAACTAAACTAAACTTTCAAGTCAAGTGGAAAATATACATCAAAGCAGACTGGTATAAGAGCAATATGTATAATAGGAAATGGGATTTGAGGTTTTAATCTCCAGTTTGGCGTGCATCCAGCACACCTGGCCAGGCTCAGGCAAACACACAAACAGGATCCTTGCAGATTTACAGATACAAATTGGCAACAGAGATGGTTAAACAGTTGTGCAAAGCTGGGCTCAGTCACTCCTTTAGATACAACCTTGCTGTGGTTACTGCTTTCTCCGTCTGCTCAATAGAAGAAAGAGAAGGGAGGATCGCAGTCGGCACAAAGACAGAAAGAGAGAGTCGAGGGAGGAACTGGGAGATTTGAATGAGCACAAAAGAAAGTTGAAAATGAAAGATCATAATGCATGACAAAGACAGTGAGAGGGAGAGAAAGAAAGAAAGAAAAGAAAAAGGAGGAGAGGGAGAGACATTTTTCTTGGCCGTTGTTGACATGGTGTCAGCCGCGGCTATCAGGGTTAGAAAAACACATCAGAGATTTGTTTGTTCTGTGAGAGTAAACTAGCCGGAGCAACAGCCTAACCCTGCATGGCTTTCTCACACACACACAGACACCACAGACACACACACACACACACACACACACTCAGAAAAACAAAGTGTATGGGGCAGGTTGGCTCTTGCAGCGGGGGAAACAGTTTGCAGAGCAGACAGAGAGTGTGAGAGGCATTAGGAGGTTAATCTAAGGTGTGGTCCACATTCACTTACCTGGTCCGGTGGGGGCAGAGGAGCAGGCGCTTTTAAAGAAATATCACCGGAGCAGTGATTCTTGTTCTTTATTCTTGTTCAGTGATTCTTTCTAAAAGCTCGGTGTCTAGCAGGTGTTTCTTTTTTTTTTCTTTACTCCAGAAAACCTCAGATACAAGAGCAGGGTAACGGTGACATTTCTATGACTACGACGTGCAACATTTACTGGAAACAATTATAGATTCTTGAGCACAGATACAGTAGAATAAAGGAAATATTGTACTTGATCAGCGGGTCAAGTTGATAATGGTTAAGATTTGAGGCTGGGAGCTGTCATTAGACCAAAGCTGTTTACAGACATGAACTCAGGAGAATGTCCCAACGTCTTTGTCTTCTAAGTGTACGGTCCCTTTTCTAATCCTGAGATATTTGTATACATATTTGTCTCGTGTCCGTTGAGTGTTAGAATGGATCGGTTTCCTGATGTCTTCTCACACATGGGCTTTCTCTGACATTTTCCAGAAATTTTACTGGAGAAAAAGTTCCGGAATATGACCGAAGCAACTCACTCAGGCATTTGCCTTCTCTCACACAGCTCCTCTGGGAAATTTCAGGGAAAATTCCGGACTTCAGTGGATGTGTGAAAAAAATAAAGAAACTAAATTTGAAAACAAACAACAATCAGTGCTGAGCTCTATATTAAAAAGATTGTGCAGGATAATACAGACTAATACAACTAATACAGACTAATACAACAATATAGTAAATATTATACCAACATCAATATATAGAAATATTATAACATAATACATATATAAATAATAATATGGTAATAATAGAATTCAAGGGAATTTACTCATGCAAACTGAAGCTGATACATGTCACTTCTATGAGATTAACATTTTTGGAAAATGTGTCTTGACTCAAGTTGAAAAAGTCAAAGAAAATGTGATGGACAGCTAAATGTCCTGAGACTACAAGGAGGTGACAGTGACTTGTGTTTCGTTTGTGTAATTAGATTAGTTACATGAACATACAGCAACTATAATTCTGTGTGTGAGTGACTGGCGAACATCCTCTCACCCGCTAATAAGCTTTAGTCATGTCATTAAACCTGTTTGAGAGGCCTGTGTGTGTGTGTGTGTGTGTGTGTGTGTGTGTGTGTGTGTGTGTGTGTGTGTGTGTGTGTGTGTGTGTGTGTGTGTGTGTGTGTGTGTGTGTGTGTGTGTGTGTGTGTGTGTGTGTGTGTGTTAGAGAGACAGCGAGACCTGTCACTGGTTGAGTTCAGTGTACGTCTGCCAGCCGAGCAAATGTAAACATTAAACCCTCATTAAAATACTGTTAATCCCTTCACATGACATACAACCTGGCTTCAGACACACACTTACAGACACACACAGACAACATGCGCCTGTTATTAGGGAGGAGCTTTGTCATTCAGGTGAGTGTTTTCATAATCAGTTTTCAAAGCTGCACAGAAGAACAGTCTTTAGTTTGAAGGCGGCAGCTAATGGGATATTTCAAAGGCTTGTTTTTTCATTTACTGCTTATGAGGTGTTAGTATTATGTGTATTTTATATTTTTAGTAATTTGCTTTTATTTTATTAGCCTCTTTTTAATATGTCACATGTCTTTGAGCATTGTAAAATAAGAATGACATATGATCACATACAGAATATATTATCTAAATTGTTTTTTTTCTGTATGGTAATATATTGCTGTTACATAAATGACAGTGATCTACTGTTGTTCTGGATATTTTCAATTAATATTCCCAAAAAGTATTTAATCTATACACTTCAAAATGTTAGAACAACTTTGACAAAGTGGTACAAGCAATGAATCCATGTTTCACTAAGGATTGTGAACGTTATAAATCAGAACTTTATTAACACTACATGATGAGTTGTGCAGCTCATAATGTTTAAACTCTTTAAAAAGTTAGCGGGTTACGTCCCCCAACAACTGCCAATTTCAACCAAAATATTGAAAAGTGGAATCAATACATAATAAAAATGTGAATAAGCAATATTTTAATGTTAAAACAAATTGAAGGCATTGATATAAAAAGCTGAGATTACCACGTGTAGGTTAGAATGAATGGTTGAAAGGAAAGACGAGGAGGAAGTGGGACTTTGTGAGAAGCGTGTTTGACATTCAGAGTGCCGTCTCTTCTCCACCTTGGAAATATACAGATGGAAAGTGAAAGAGAACAAATGAGGGGAGAGAGGAGAGAGGGGCCGGGCCCAGTCTGCTAGCTGCCATGCAGAGAGGCATATTTACCAGTGGTGTTTTTCAGAAAGACATTTCTCGCAGCAGCTATTTGGCTCCCGCCAGGCAGCTGTGACAGGGAAATACATTAGGCCTGATTTGGTTTGTTTTGGTTGTTTTGGAGATGCTGCAATTATGAGAGACAGGGGGCTGGTGATCGAGCAGGGTCACTTTGATTCTTTTTCATCCAGACATCCTCTTCTCATTTTGTCTTGCTCTCCAGCCCCTTTTTATTCTGATTATATGCTGATAATGTAAAGATTCTGCATTTCTACAGCAGTTCGGCTGTTGTGTTGAAGAATAATGTATAATACATATTGTTATTATGATAATAATGCAATAATAATAATGGGAAAACCTAAATTTTCCTTCATTTCTCAATTCTCATTAGAGTTTCTTCTTCATTCTTCATCTCCCTCTGTTACGCTCCCAAATTTCCTCCTTTTTTTGACACCACTCATATTTGTTGATTGTCAATATTTATAGATTTCTTCATATGAATAACAGCCACAAATTGTTCGAGTAATTTTATGTTAATTTCTATGTTTTAACCCAAAATCTCTTCACTTACTTTCATATTTTATATTTTACTGTCGCTTATATCTCCACCTTTTCATGTCTAAAAGCTTTGTGTCTTTCTTCCTTTTTTAAAATCTCTGTAGTAAATATTTGACATTAGTGTCTTTATCATTAGTTTGAAAGATAGGCATCAGATTCATCTCAAAATTTAAGCTCTTATCTTCCTTTAAAGTAATAATTATTGTCTCAGGCAGAGCAGGCTAGTAGACTTCTACACTATTTCAAAGTTTCTAAAGAAGCCAAATATATTCGGATGGATTTTGTGAAAATTATTTTAGTTCGACAGAATCCTGCATCCATAAAAGCTGTGGAGTCTAATGTGTGAGTATCTCATGCAGTGTAAACATCAGTTGATGTTCCTCCTGCGTCCCTCTCACTCAGACCCACCCTGGCTCCTGGTCCACAGCTTCTTCTGCCTGTTGCAGCTGGTGGAAGTGGAAAGGAAGATTTAACACAGTGGAATGATTTTACCCTGAAGAGAGTAGCATGAAAGTGAAGAGCAGCTCACTCTGCAGCTACTTCTGGGGACTGAAATGTTCCCTGAAGCACCCTGCACACTGAGTGAGGAAAACTCTATCTCAGTTGACTGAGAGGTTTCCAACAGATGATGTGAAACTTTGACGTTCACTGGAAAGACCAATTAACAGCCGAATAATACGATATACAAAATTCTTTGTATTGATAAAGTCGGAGAGCATGAAAGACAATTATTTTAATTAGCATAACGTTCTTTAAGTTAGTGAAGAGGAAAGAAGAGGAGAACTGTATGTGAGGTTTTCAAAGGAAAGTAATTTTCCACCAAAGTCAACTGTAGCCTAGTTCTCCTTTCGCCTGTCCTCTCTGCAGGGCGGCGAGATGTTATGGTCAATAGAGGGTACTTCAGGAGTTATGGAAGTGTGTGTGTGTGTGTGTGTGTGTGTGTGTGTGTGTGTGTGTGTGTGTGTGTGTGTGTGTGTGTGTGTGACAGAGAGAGAGAGGGGAAGTTCATGTGTGTCCATTTCAAAGGCTCATCTCAAACAGACCTCTTCTTTAATTCTGCCACCCAGCAGGACATGTCTCTCTCTCTCTCTCTCTCTCTCTCTCTCTCTCTCATGGGCTAATAGGGTGAAGTGTGTGTGTGTGTCTCCATCTAAACAGTAGCTTCTCTTCAGGGTGGGCACAGCTCGGGGGGGGCTCGGGGTCCTGAAACCAACATGTTGGGATTTGGCCTTTCAGTGTGTTTCATAATCTGGGTCGGGACCCTGATTTGGGTCACAAGTAGATTAATTGTGGTCCCAGAATTCTTTGGGAAACACAGTCAGCTTCAGTTGCAGTTCAACAAGTGGCTTGTCCCTGCAGGAGAGTGATGCTGTCGAGCCCAGGGGGGAAAAGATTCTCTGTAATCTTCATATTTCACAGTGAAGATAAAACATCATCCCCAACAATAGAAAAGTGAAATTACTTAATTGTGGAACTGCTGGATTCTATATATCTTTCGACTCTCTAAAAGTTTATATTTAAAGAAAAGACTTTAATTTAATTTAATATTAACATTAACAAAATTACGTTTTTTAAAGTACTTGTTTGAAGGGAAAAACTCTTAAACTCAAGTATAACAACACACTTATACAGAAGCTAAAAATGGCAACACAAATTGTATTTTTCTTGGAGCTACCAAAGTTGGATGGAAGTAATTTATATTCAGGATAAAATATAATTTTTTTTCTGGGAATAATGCACAAACCTTGATTTAAAAAATCTGGCATAGTTAGTGGTCTGATATTTATGTGTAGATATAATACTACTCAATAGACCTACTGTTTATCTCTCTTGACCAGATGCACGTTGTTAAGAGTAAAATATATGTGACATTTGTTTTCATGTCTGATGACAAATTAATCAATAAGTCTATCGGACCACTTCGTTTTTTTCATAGAACTAGACAATCATGTGTTCTGCATTGTCGGTGGTTTGAGCTCCACTGAGGTGAAACCATTTAAAAAAGGACGAAGTCTTCTCTGACAAGACAGTTGTTTTTTTTCACTTGTTACTAACGTGATGGGGAAGTCAGATATTTTTTTCACTCATGTGGAAACAAATTAGTATTTTGTCTGCAGTGACCTTTCAGATCCTGAGCTCACATGATGAGCTGGAGCAGTAATCCCTCAGCCAAAGGCCGAGCAGGAAGGTGAAGTCAACGTTTCTCTTAAATACAAAAGATCTTGCTGACTTCCTCTGTTTACTCCCTGCACACACACACACACACACACAGACACAGACACACACACACACACACACACACACACACACACACACACACACACACACACACACATGCTGGCATAGGCAAACATACACACAGAGCAGCTGTTCAAACTGTCTTTCAGCACTGAGACTGCACGGTGCTGAAAGACAACGTAGAGCTGCCTCAAATATGGACAGAAACAAGTAAACAAGAAAGTCTCAGTGAATAAAACAACATGTAAACAGGTGTAGATGCACGAAGCTGAATAGTGTCTACGTCTCATCGGAGAATTAGTTGTTGATTGATAGTACACAATTGTCAATATATATTTGATTCAGTTTTTCAAATGGTCAGAAAAAGACAACTATGATGAAATAAATATTACCGTGGCTCCATCTCTTGATCCCGACTGCACAGACTGACCTTTGTAGAACAGGAGGATATGGAGATAAATACACCAAGGGTCCATATCTGGCATTAATCTGGGTACAGTATATTGTTGTACATCCCTGACACATCACCTATATTTTTGGGGGAATGTGGTGAAATTAAAGGTAACGGTAGGTGGCTGCAAGACATTAAGTAGTAGCACAAACAGTATTAAAAAAAGTACAGGTAGAAGCAGGAAAAGTATTTTTTAAAAGTCAGTCTTCTGTTTTTATCAGTCGTTATTGATAAACATGGTCTGTCAACTTTCCAAAGCTGCTATTCTGATTTAGTTTTGCTTTGGAGATGTGGATGAAGATGTAACTAATGTTTGTTCTCATGCCAAGACTAAAAATGTGTGTGTGTGTTTGTGTGTGTGTGTGTGTGTGTTTCTGTGTTTCTGTGTGCGTGCGTGCGCTCTATCTGGTTTTATCTTTCCGCCCTTCCTCTCTCTCACTCACTCTCTCAGGATTAAACATGTTTATCAATTATCACTCCATCTTGCCTCGAGCTCTCAGCACGCCACACAGCTAATTGAATCATTAAACAATCGCTACTCCTCAGGGAGTGTGTGTGTGTGTGTGTGTGTGTGTGTGTGTGTGTGTGTGTGTGTGTGTGTGTGTGTGTGTGTGTGTGTGTGTGTGGTAGAGTGCGTGAATGGGGTGAGGGGGGGGGAGTTGTTTGCAAACATGATGATGCCCTCGGGTGCCTGCAATGCACTTGTTAAATATGTTTATTAATTTATGAAAAATACATGGGCGTGCGTACACACTCGTGCTGGTGCTTCGCAGGCAAGTGTGTGTGTGTATAAGACGTAGTTTTGAATCTATAAAACAGTGACACTAACTAGGTGGTTGCTACTCTGTACTTTTACCCAGTAAACTCTTTTTATTTTAACATATGTAAGAGGGGAAAACAAGAACAGCCGTTACAATGGAGTCCAGTGTCAACTCGGAGTCGGGACAAAAACATTTAAAACAATCAAACCATCCTAAACGTCTCCCGCAGTCCGAGTAGATTCCTCACAGTTGATCTCCACATACGCATCATGCTATCACCCTCTCTATGCACTGCTCATTATACCACTGATCCTGATATTCATACTTGATTCACACTTGAAGTGGTTTTATTTGCTCCTCGTCTTCTCTGGAGTTATTCCCACATATCTGCTGCAAACCATCCGTTTCCTGCAGTTGCTCACTGTGTCGATCCTGCAGCAGATTCATTTAACATTTACTCTCTTTTGCTAAAAACAGCCTACGGACTTATTACTTTATTATATAAGATTCACTCCACCTCAAGAGGATTTTCATCTGTTCACACCCACTTAGGTTTTTCTATTGACTTTGTATGTTTCAAAAATTTGCTTCATGTTCTGCAGGAACACGTCCTCGCATTGTTTTTGGCAACACTCCTGCAGATTTTTAAACTGACGAGAAATTGTCAAAAGTGTGTTATTTTGAATCTGCAGTTTCCAGAGCAGTTGTGGTCACGTGGTTCAACATGTGAGATTTATCCTGAGAGCCACTCTTCCCGGCTAATGCTACCATTGATTACATCTGATCCCCAGTATATAAATGGCACTGGTATTACCTTTTTATAAGGTGAAATAAGGACCCATTACATGAATGCTGTCATCACTGATTGTGAACGCATCAACCCATTATTACCCAAGTGTCATCAACTCTCAACCAACCACACAATCAGAAGAGCTCGACCCGCTGCCGCCGCCTCTTCAGCAGCAGGTTCACTCGGCTAATCCCGGTATCTGCCACTGATTTAAATACATAAATACTGTGGATTTTTGTCTGATTTACAGGACTACTTTACAGAATGATCATCTTTAAATCTTCAAAATTAGCCAGATGAAACTACTCTCCTTCTAAAGTTAGTACATCCCCCACATATATATATATATATATTTTCTCTTCGGCTAGCTACTCAGGTCATGTTCAGTGAGACTCTTTACTGTAAGTTTTCTGTAAAATTCACTTTTTGTCAACCTAAGTAGGACAAGTCCCCACAATGTGACTATGTGGACATTTAGGTCCCCACAATAATAGAAATACACACACAGTTTGCAGATATCCTTATTTTGCATTGGCTTCCATCCTGGATTTCACGTTCTTCTTGGTCAATTCACTTAAAATCATTAATCCCAACTCAACACTGAAATACATGAATATGTGTGATGATGCTAAATATTCTGACACAGTCTTTATTGGTGATGTATTTTGGTTCC
This sequence comes from Hippoglossus stenolepis, assembly GCF_022539355.2. Classification (NCBI taxonomy): domain Eukaryota; kingdom Metazoa; phylum Chordata; class Actinopteri; order Pleuronectiformes; family Pleuronectidae; genus Hippoglossus; species Hippoglossus stenolepis. The sequence goes on from NC_061496.1 coordinate 4,782,493, forward strand.
CACACATATTTAAATTGATGTGACTGTACGTGAATCCTCCTTCAGAAGCATGACTTTACTAGAAAGCTTACGATAAAGGATAAACAATGGGGGACGCTTCACGTGGCCTTTTCAACCTGCTCTTTACAGCAGATTTCCGTCTCCATGTTCATCCCCCCCAGTCCATTTTTTAATAACGTACATATTTTTCTGGGGTTACAGTGCAGACGGAAAATAAAATATATCTCACCTACAGTAGATAAAGTGCGGTACCTCACATTTTCCTTGAAAGTTGCTTGGGCGTGCTGAAAAATCTCCCTGTTGTGGCTCAAATTGCAGATGTAGCCTGAAAGAATATAGAGACGTATAAATGTCTCTCTCTCTCTCTCTCTCTCCCCCTTCTCTCTCTCCCTCTCTCTCTGTGCCTGAGGTAGCTCTATCTGTTCTTTGATTCCAGGGTGAGACGGCTGCATTTCAACACGGCAGCTAAAATTGCAGCGGTTGACTAAATATGGAAGTGCAGCCGCAACATTAAAGAGGGAGACATAATTGAAGAACATAACTACAGGACATCCCAGAATAAGGTGGCGTGATGGTTGTCGCGGTGATGAATCAGTCACAAGATGGGGATTGGGATGCAGGGGGTTGGGGGGGGTCCCGCTCCTCTCTCTCTCTCTCTCTCTCTCTGAATCTCTGTTGCCCCGTAATTTTCATGTCACTCTACATCTGTCTGGATTCCTTTGTCACTATAGGAACCAATACAATATAGATGCAAACCTACGCTGCGCTTCCATTCAGCATCTTAAAGAACTACATAAATATATTTGGAGTGAGGTGAAATCCACGTGTGGAAATGTATTTGTGCAATCTTACAATAATGTGAGGAATCTCTGTCTGTTTGTGTAATTTGTAAATCTCAAAAAAACGTTCATCCAATCTGCTTCAAACTTGGCAGAGGTTTTGCATCGGCACATTTTATTCAATGTGGACAATCAAATTTAAATACAGCAGTGAACAGCGCTCTGCAGCAGCGGGAAGTCACAAGTGACGTCTGCACATTGGAAATCTCCTGTCACATATGTTATATCATAATATATCAGGATTATTAACACTGGAAATGCACTTTTTTAGTCGACACCTCCTTCAAGGAGGTTATGTTTTCATCTGTGTTAAGTTTCTTTATTAGTAAGCAGGATTACACAAAAGCTATGGGAAGGATCGCCAAGAAACTTGTAGCCATTCAATTTTGGTTTGGATCCGGATCTGGAAGAGATTACATAATTCTTTCTTAATGTCTCGGTTCCAGCCCGTCCACAGTAAACTCAACTTCTGGATTTCCAAACTTAAATGAGACCAGGAGCTTTTCCAAAGTTCTTAGTTTTGTGTGCTTGAAATCATCGGAGTAGTGTTGACACCAGGTGTAAACAAAGCAAAAATGATGCATCTTAAAACTAAAATGTTTCAGCATGGATGTCGCCTGAGAAAGAGTTCAACTCTGTACTGAACATATTTCTCAGTGTGTGTGTGTGTGTATGTTTGTTTGTCATGTGTCATCAGGAACTTGAGAACATTAATAGAACAAAATGTAAAGCAAACATGGCACAGGTGCTTCCCTCCCTCCCTCCCTCTCTCTCTCTCTCTCTCTCTCTCTCTCTCTCTCTCTCTCTCTCTCTCTCTCTCTCCCTCAGACTCACACACTTGGACGAACCTCTCTCAGCTGGAGGTGGCCATGGGCCAGGAGAGGTGTGTAAGAGTTATAGTGGGTATATTCCTCTCAGGTGTGACAGGATGACCTTTAAATCACGCACAAACACCAAGACCGACTAAATAGGGAGATAAAAGAGCGAGAGCACATACTTTAGAGGCCAAGTGCCAGAGATTTAATTCATCTGATCCAGGGAACGTGTGTACGTCTCATCAGTGTTTGTCAGGTTTGATGTTCTTTGATTCACTGTTTGACACATGGTGTTCTCAGAAGTTGGCCTGACATTAGTCAAATCATCACGCTGGTGGAGACAAGTTGCTTTGATTTTCCATTAGTCACTAAAGTACATGAACTACAGTGACTGTGTTCAAGCTTCCTTTCATTTCTACTTTGCCTTCACTTTATTTGATCAGATTTAAGCAGCAGAAACAGTTGAACTCCATTAAAGATGTTTTTTTTTTGGTTTGCTCACTACATCTGATCTTGAAGTTATAGTGTTTCTATTTCAGCTTTTAATGTGGCTTGATCCCCCCCTGGTGGCTGGCTGCAGTATGGATCATAGACCCCACCTCCTCTACGTTAGTAGATGGGACATGGACCAAACTTAAAGTAAAAAAATACACGTCAAATACATTTTTTGATAGATGGTTTCTGTCAATTTGTTTTCCTTCAAGTTCGGGTTTAATTCGTTATTTAATGCTATTAAAACAGGTTGAAACATCATGATGGGCAGCTGAGACTGACTCGTGATTGGTTAATACAGCACAGAAGCTGAAACCAAATTACATTATTTGTGCAAGATGGCAGCACCTGTATCTGAGATATTTTTACGTCATCTCCGGATAGTGGGAGAAAGTAGAGACCATCTTTATATACAGGCTATGTTTAAATGCTGACTGCTTTATTTCTATCTATTTCTAATTAGTTGTCACTATCTGACAAAAGAGTTATTTACTTTACGCTCTTTATTTAATTGTTGATTGTTGCTGTGTAGATAGACAGGAAAGATGGGGTTGATGCATCAAAGCTTCCTTGCTGGAATCAAACCAGTGATGTTGAGGTTATCAGGTATGTTCCCAAACCGTCAGTCTCATGAGAAACCCCCATTATCTGCTTTTTTTATCTGACTATTTCTCATTTTGTTTTTATTTTCAAGATAAAACCTTGGGCTTTCAACATTGAAACAATAATTCACCCCAACTAGTGTAAAAACCTAGACACTGCATTTCATTTTCTCTTAAATTTATCTGATGAAAAGTCACATTATTTGCAGTTTTGTGGTGTTGCAGACATTCTGAAAAAAATCCGCCTGACAGCTGGATGCAAATGACAACTAATTAAATCCCATTTTTTGTAACACACCTGCTGAGTGGCTGCCCGCACCTCGGGGCAGTTAGTTTGGGGGCAGGGTTGGAAACTGACACTATTTCCACTCAGATGCTGGTAATTTCCGCCCTGTGGCTGGAAGTGTCCTGGCAGCCAGTCCGTATTCACTCAGTTTTATCTGTGGTAAAAGTGACAATGAACTTGCTGCTGCGACCAGTGGACACACAACAGCAGCAGAGTTAATCTGTAATCATTAACACATTTTCTGATTAGTCCCATAATAACTTTAATATCATCAGATCAAAGTAATGGGATTAAACTGGAGCACAGTGGTTACTTCAAAAGACACAATCACATAACCTGCTCTCATAGATCGCGGGGCCTGATATCAAAGGGTGTTATGTGAAAGTATAATGAGATGTTTGGAAGTGAAAACACACAGAGGAAGCTAATTAATTGGGTTTCTGGAGTGTTGGCGAAACAGAGAAACACGGTTCCCCCTCCGCTCTCCTCACCACAACACCTGGGTCTCAAATGTCAGACGTGTCTCACCTGGAGCTGCAGAGAGGGCAAACAAACAAGAGTGTGTGTGGGAGTGTGTTTGACAGAGGAAAACAGAGAGTTTTTCTGTGGAAGGGCATCTGAATTACCAAATTAAGAGCATGTTGCTGATATGAAATCCAAAAGTGAAGTGAGTGTGTCTCACTTCCAGGTGAATTTAACTCTTGCAGTGTTGTTGTATGAGGTAACAGCTGCTCTGCACACAATAGAGGGTTTCGAAAACGTGTTCTTGCGTAATGGAGACATCCACTGTCGGGTCTGGCTTGAGCCACTTTGTTGCCCTAGGCCCGATTAGGATTCCTCCATGTTAGTAGATGGGACACGGACCAAACTAAAACGTCAAAATACATGTTGAATACATTTTTCCCCAAAGAAAAAGTTCAAGTGTTCATGTGTCTGATAAGTGTGGTGTTGATTTGTTATTTGATAATATAAAAACAGATTAAAACGCCATGATTGACAGCTGAGACCGACTTGCGATTTGTCAAGTGTGTGTGTTTCAACAGGACCTTGATAATGTGTCTCCACACCTCAATCAGCACCGTATAGACTCTGGCTCCAAACAACATCAAAAGCGCAAGATGGCGGCACCCGTATCGTGGATATCTTAGATTTGTGTTTGTTCAACTGGAGGAAGTGGAGATGCGTCGTAACCATGATTTAATAAAATGATCATAATGGCATTCTTTGCAGCCCCCACCTGAACTTCTGTGCCCTGGACAACCATGAACCAGTTCTAGTAAAACCCATGAAAAAAGTCTGGACATGATTTCACGTTCCAGATTTGAAAGTGTTCCAGGTTTTAACTCGGGAAAGATTAAACTCAAGATAAACTCAATGAAACAGGCCTCAACTTCACCGTATCTCTCGTTCTCACAATATCCACTCAGCTGCATTCAGATTAGAGCTGGTAAACATCTTAATGTGAACGTACTGAAAAGTGCTCGATGCGGAACAAAACGTTACAGATTGATCGATCTACAGATCCGGTGGAAGTGTGGATTCATTTGAAAAACACCTCCTCTGGTATGTCGCTGTGTTCATGTGCTTGTGAGATGATCGGATATTTACTGATGGTGAGTAACCAGTGACTTAGAGATGAGTTTAAAAAACACACAGCAATATATGTTGAGTTATATTAACGATTATTAAATTCATAATAAATGTTTAATAACATGTAAAAACTTTCCGTTTAAGCCAAACTTCTAAATTTTGGTTGCGATGAAGAGAAGACAATCTTTTATTTGTTCAACAATGGTAAAATTGTAGAAATGTAATAAAAAAGTAATAAGTAAGTAAACATACAATATACAAATATAATATATTATATGATAATGAAATTGCACAAATAGACAATGAGTATTGCAGAGTTAGATATATTAAGTAACTTTAATACTTGAATTTAATAATTACTGAAACATGATTTCTCTTTTTGTAAATTTTAACCACATAACTTTTTAGTATGTAGTTGTTACCAGAGTAATAACTGTTATGACCTCTTTATCCAGATCACTGTGGAGAATTAATGCTTAAGTATGATGTTTAAAAACAAATCAATTATCAACTGTTTATAACACATTATTTTACACATATAACAGGCTTTACCTGAAGGTGTTTTTAAATGCTGCAGTGTAAGTACACACGTGATCTGCTGCACAGCAGAGAGAGCCTGGAGTTTACACAATATGTCAATCAAAGGCATGGGTATACACACTAATGCAATACATACAAGCAGACACAAACACACACATAACGCTTGAACACACACACAATCAGGCAGGTGGTGTTCAAGAAGTGGGTAGTTGTTGCCTAAGAGGGAGGGGTTTGGCTCTGTGACTGACAGGCCATTAGTTATCAGGGTTTGGTCAATCGTCTTGTTGACTGACGTCAGAGTGAAAGAACGCACCTTCTACTAAATATAACACACACCTGCGTTCACACACGCACACACACGTCTAGAGTACTCACATACATGCACTGTATGCATGTGGGACAACGGTCACACACTTTTATCTCCATATCGTGCGCTAAAATCACTCTGTACTTTACAAACATGAACTTTAACCAACAGCAAACAGCATTCTTGTCTTCTCATTGGACACTTGGAGGAGCACATGGCAAACAGAAATCACTCTACACGTTTTATGACGTGAGCTTCATACCAGACATCACTTTTTTACTATTGGTAAATCAAACTTTGTGAACAGAATATTTAAAAAGTGTGAGCCACATGTCGCCCATGAGACAGTTTGATTCTGCCCATGGGACGATTCCAAAGAGTCTGAGTAGCAGCATCTTCATGTTCAGATGCAGATGTTCTCCATGTAAATATTGTGAACAAGGTTTTCTATTGAGATATTGTGAAATAAAACTGAATCAATGAAAATTCCTACAGGCAAAGAAAGGTGACGTCTTTTCTTCAAATTAAGATGTCTAACTATTTCAAGGTGTTGTGTCACATTCCTCTGAGCCTGATTCCATTTTTCAGTCATATTCAATTTAAATTATGTGCCCTTATTAAAGAAATGTGCAATTCTAAAGAAAGAACAAATGTTGTGGCTACAGCATTTTTGCCTACTTTTACATCCTATAAAGTAAATACGTACTTATAAACACAAAGGAAGTCATCAGTGACTGATCAGATCAAATCATAAAATGAAGACTTAAATACAGCAACAAAGAAACAATCTGATTGACCTGAACAACACTTACAAAGAGACAGTACAGTGTTGAAATAGAGAAAATGAAAAGCACCTACATAAGCCTAGGTTGTGTTAAAAGTCATATAGGATGCATTACGTTACATTGCATTTCATTTAGCTGACGCTTTTATCCAAAGCGCCTGACAATCAGTGCATTCAACCATGCAAGTACAATTTTCTTCAAGAAAGCCAAACTACAAACTGCTATATGTAAGTGACACATAAGTGCTACTTGCTCGTTCCACCATTTAGGAGCCAGGACAGCAAAGGGTCGTGATTTCGTTGAGTGTTTAGCTCACAGTGAGGGAGCAACAAGCCGATTGGCAGAAGCAGAGCAGAGTGGACGGGCTGGGGTGTAACGTTTGACCATGTCCTGGATGTAGACTGGACCCGATCCGTTCGCAGCACGGTACTAAGTACTGGTGTTTTGAAACGGATGTGGGCAGCCACTGGTAACCAGTGAAGGGAGCGGAGTAGTGTGAGTGAATTTAGGTTAAGGACCAGTCGAGCTGCTGCAGTCTGGATGAGCTGCAGAGGTCGGATGGCACTAGCAGGTAGACCTGCCAGGAGGGAGTTGCAATAGTCTCGGCGTGAGATGACCAGAGCCTGGACCAGAACCTGCGCTGCCTCCTGAGTGAGAAGGGGACGTATTCTCCTGATGTGGTGCAGCATGTATCTACAGGAACGTGTTGTTGCAGTAATGTTGGCAGGAAGGGAGAGTTGACTGTCGAGTGTCACACCCAGGTTCCTAGCAGTCTGAGTGGGGGATACCATGGAGTTGTGAAAGGTAAGAGTCAGGTCGTGGGTGGGAGAGCCTTTCCCTGGAAGGAAGAGTAGTTCGGTCTTGTCGAGGTTGATTTTCAGGTGGTGTGCACACAAACACTGAGAGATGTCAGGCAGACAGTCAGAGATACTGTCTCTGTCTACTGTCTCTGAAAATCCACAACATATGGATACGACATAATGCAGCTCAGAAAAGTTCCATCCATTGTATTTTCTCTCTAAACATTATATGTCCGCCTACAACAACAATAAGCAAGACTGAATAACTGGACCCAACATGTGACGTTGGAGTGCATCTCTGTGCTATTGTCCAGCTGCAGAAAAGCAGCAGACGTGCTTGTTCAAGGTCGTCGGAAAACATCCTGGCAACCTTGACTTCTTCTTTTCTTCTCCTCTGTAGTCCTGCAACTTCCACAATGGACAACAACAAACTCGTAAATGTTTCTCCGATATGGAGAGATGTCCCTCTTACTATGAGGGTCCAAGTGAAATAACAGACAATACAAAACAGACTCCAGCAGAACAACACATTCAGTATAAATACTTTATATTGTGTATGTACTGTGTAGTGATGTTGATTTGTTGCACTAGTGTCCAGCGAGATAATTTTTTTTTTTAATTTAACGCTTCCTTTCACATTTTCACCACCAGGTAGAATAAATCTACTGCAATAGATAAAATAGGAAGAGGTAACACTACTTGTTGATCATTTGTTTTCGGCTCTGCAGATACGGGACTAATTTAAAATAGTTCAAACGGGACTAAATTATATTTTTATCACAGAAAACTATCCAATGTGAAAGGCAACACCCTTAACAACGAACCTACAGATAATTAACACCTGACTCCACAGATCCCCTCAGCACTATGTAGCCTTTTAGCAATGCCTGTCCAACACTAATTGGCAGTTAGCAACTCATTTGCAATGAAGAACTTAGTCCAAAAAGAGACACATATTTCCCTCAGGAGCTGAAGAGGAACAAGATAAATAGAAATTAAGTGCAATGATTTGACTTAAACTCGTGAGGTGGTCACAAACACGTTAACTTTTTTAAAAAGACGATAATATGTCAATGTTTGTTTTCAGCTTGTTTTCATCTTGTTCTGCTGCCCCCTATTGGTCAAAAAATCTATAAATACAGCTTTAATCTAAAGCTTTAAAATGAAAGGATGAGAAAACGGAAAAGCTGCAACATTGTGCAGAACAGGAAGCAAACAGCATAAAGTAAATGCAGCCTGAATTTAGAGAAAAAGTGTATTCAGACAAATGAGATCATTCTTTTAACGATCGCATGTTTTTGAACATCAGCATGAATTTACAAGTGCAACAATTTAATAAGAAAATGGCAAACATTTAAATGCACTTACAATTTGCCCCATTGTTAAAGTGTCCCCCCCCATTAGAAGCAGAAATAAAGAACATTTCCATTTCTTTCAATACATTTAATTTAATATCTGGCCCAGTGCCCAACTGTATTGATAAAAACTTGTCTTTCATGTTAGCAGTTGACGTTAGCGCGATGAACAAGATACAGACACAATGACAACACGGCGCGGCAGCCGAACGCTGCCACTGAATGGTGACAAAATGTTTGCTGCCAGATAGCAGAAAAATAAATGACTTAAGATGATAATGAATGTGACACAGAGATAGTTTATTTGTTTAAACACACACACATACACACTATCTCTGTCTCACAGGCTCAAACACATAAGCAACACGCACTTGATGAGAATAAAACGGAGATAAATGCATACTCACTACACTCAATTAATAGCATTGCTTAAAATCCGTCATGCAATTACCAAACGCTAAATCACTGCCCTTTAAAGATACGGTAATGGTGACTACTAGCTTTTCTAAAAAACAGATAGCAGCGTTGTCTTGATAGATGCCGGGGAACAATACCAAAATCATTTTCTTAATTATCTCCGCTGGAACTAATGTTGCAGATATGTGTGTGAATTAATTATTGGAGCTTGATATAAGAGAGGGAGCAGGAGAGAGAGCAGCATTATCCTCCAGAATCTTTTTTTTTTTTTTTCCTGCTCCGCATTCATTAAGGCAAAGGCAACTGTCAGTCACTCAACGAGACAAAAACCCTGATTTCCAGAAATCAAATTACCGCAGAAAACAGAAAGAGAGGAGGGACAGAGAAATCAACAAAAGACAGCCGAGACCTTATTGTGAGCGTCGATGAGCGACACACTGCAGCAGAGAAGGTTTCTTTATTCCATTTGTCACGTTCCCCACATTTTCTTCCCATACTGGGGCTGTTCTGTAGGCTGCTCCTATGGTTCTGGGTCAACCTCCTTTCAGAGGAACGCTCCCTCTTTAGCAGCTTGGCATAATGAACATGACCTTGTGTCTCTGTCTCTTACACACACACACACACACACACAACCACTTCACATACACACACTTTCAGCTCACACAGCTCTTCCTCTCTGGCTGTAATCTCAGTCACTGACTGACCGCACCTCAAACCAAAGCTGTATTAACCTTGTCGATCTGAGTTGTTCTCTCATTGCGTGTAGGTGCACCGTCGTGTTACCTCGCTCTTTGTCAAGAACCGGAGGATGTATTGTATTGTACAGTGTTGCGGTAGATTTAATACTGAAAAGCAATGTAAACTATCACTAAGGACAAGACGGATGCTTTTGTGTGTCTGTGTCAACAATTTATATAATTATACCTGTACAGAAGAATTGGTTGCCAGTACACAGAGCTAGCAAGAAGGATAACGAGCCCAATGTATTCTGTTGGTTTTCCAAATAAAATTGTAAGTGTGCATCATTGATCCTTGCTTTCTAAAAAAACACAAAATTGTGACATTGGTTTAGGAAAACCTCAACCGACAATATCATGGATCAAATCAGTGTCGATCTATTGCAGTACAAACACGGCATTGACAACTGTCATCTGGATCCTTTCTGCAACAGTCCAGATTGGGTTTGTGGAATGATCAGTTGATTTCTCCCCGAACTAACAAGTAGCTGCAAATCGCCAAATGACATAAGACTCAAAACTCAAAAATAATCATAATTTGAGGGTTTTTAAATAAACATTAAATTCCAAAACGTTATACACACCAAACTGTGATTGCTCTGGTAAGACAACTAAATGGATTCTTAAGGCCATGGCATTGGACACCTATTTCTTTCTACAGCAGTCTGTCTTCATCTTAATGCCGACTGTCTACATGGAGAATGCCATTGAAGCTGGATTTCCAGTAACTAAGCAATAAGGACCTCCTCTATTTCACAGATACCCCTGAAGTCACCAATCACCAGTTCAGCCCTTGTCAGTACCTGGATTCAGGGCTTTCATGCATTAGGCTGGGATTTCTCATGTGCTAAGCCAAGTGAAGACCGGCGCTATCTAAGATTCTCTGTGCAGACACCTTGAGAAATTCGTTCCCAACCTCACTTCTGTCCTGCTCAATAAAACCCGGAATATCTTGATACTGTACGACTCTGCATGATTCGACATTAGACGAGGATTCCAGCTAAAGGTTTAACGACACCGAGCTGCTCTCTGCCCATTTTCACCCCTTTTCAACCTCAGTGGGTTCTCACCTACTCCTGATTTGGTTTCACTCACTGTCTATCAGTTAAAACCGTTCAAGGCCATATCATGTCAGGTTTACATACACAGTCACAGTATATGTGTTAATCCATCATAACATCAGTCAGTGCAGCTGTTAGGTAAACAGGATTATCTTATCGTCCTGTCGATGTCCACAGAGCTGTGACAGAAGGGAGGAGACAAAACACTTCAACAATACTGTATAGAAACGTTTTTTAATGTTGACAATAGAGGTTGTGCGACGCAGCTAAACTAGGAAACACACTAAGCAAATCGTGTGTTCTTGCCTATCAGTGGGGAGCAAAATATCAAAATCACAGGAGTGAAAGGTGCCTCGGACATCAGTCAACAATGTAGACCATCCAATAGAAGCGGTCTCGGTTCGGATCAAACTGAACCACGGCTCAGTTCATTTCAATCAATCAATCAAAACTTTATTTATACGGCACCTTTAAAACAAATCAATTGCAGTTCAAAGTGCTTGACAAGCGATTTGACAAAATGTTTAAAAAAGGATTAAGTTCAGAGACCAATGCACTCATACATTGTAAAAGATTACAAAGTAAATGATAGCACGACAATAAAATGTTAATAAAACATGAAAGAAAGAAATAAGAAGTAGAAAGTGATATAAAATAGTCATTAAAATACAACTAATAAACCCAGTGTAAATTCTAAATTGAAACAAAAATTATACGAATGATAAAACACTACATGAAGGCCAGGTTGGAAAGATGCGTTTTTAAAACATGCCCAAACCAATCAATGTAAAGTATAAGTAGACACAGCCTCCGTAGGTGATGACGAGCGGACGTATTCACGTCATAGGAAATAAATTTGAGATTTTAAAACTGCAACTTGAAACCAAAAGTGGGACTCCTGAGTGGGACACCTTTAAACTGTATTATAGGGCAAAGTCACCAAACTTATTTCATAGTAAACATTAAAAGCACAGTTGTGACTCTCATGCCATTCAGTCATATAGTTGTCTGGTCTTGTTTGCACAGGAGGAGGGAGGGGGGGGTTACCAAGATGGTTGCCAAGTGGCAACTTGACTTTAAGGACTTTGCTCACAACACATTTCTCCATCTCTCTCTCTCACACACACACACACACACATCGGTTTTTCATCCATCACACTACTCTGTCAGAGTTCAGACTCTGTCAGCCAATTAGGTGATAAGGCCCGACATCAGGGCGGACCTCTCTTTACTCTGTGAGAGTGTGACCCTGATCTCTCTGATGTTGTTATCGAAAGGCTCACGACAGCTCAGATTCACGCCTTCACACTCGTTCATTGCGGTCAGCCGATATAAACACTCACAGAAATACTGGTCTTTTCTAATCAGGGGAAAATTAATTAGTCAGGTAGACAGACAAGGCGGCCATCTTCATCTTTATTCTTCTGGGTTTGCTCCTCCTCTGTTGATCATTGTTGAGTTTAGCAGCAGGTAAGAACAACACATGAGCGGCACAAAGAGGAAAAAGAAGCACACTGGAGGATTTGAGGGTCTTTGAGGCGTGCATGCTCAAACACCCCCAAAAAATTACCCATATCTACAGACATATAGATTCCCTATTAATAGAGCACAAAACAGCTTCCCAGCGGCGTGCCGAGCGCTGGCAAGCAGGATTAAACAGAGAAGAGGAGAGGTGTGGAAGGAGAAAGAAGAAATTGAGGAAAAAAATAGAGATAACGACAGGTTCATAAAAGAGAAAACGTGAGTGTGTTTGGTCGGCGAGTCGCAGCATTAAATGAAGACATGGAGCCACATTTCCATATTGACGAGGCACAGGTAGAAACACACAACTTAGTGCACACGCTCGCAATGCACAGAAATTACACACACGCACTCTCATGCACACACACACCCTCCACACACACACAGCTCGCCCTGACACCCTCCACCTTTCGCATACACAGTCACCCACTTACCCACTCGCTCACTCCACCTTGCTAACACACTCGCGCACGCACACACACCCTCCACCCTCGACACACACCTTCCACCCCACCCCTTCATTAATACTTTCCTCTCTAAAGCGAAGGAGAAAGCCCTCCAATTATAAGCGACTCCTCAGCAGACGGGCTCAGCGCCGCATTTATTAGGAGCTCATTTGGCTAAGCAGGGCTAAACACAGCGCATCGCGGGGAGGTGTGTGGGGGGGCACGAGAGGAAGATGCATCCTCTCTCTGTGTGACATTAAAGGGAACATCCCCGTATATTCTGTCCTAATCCAAACTGATTTGAGATGGCAAAGGGGGTTGAGAGGCAGCGCTGGATTATTTGTTTATGGTGGTGGGGGCTGGAGCGCCTCTGCTTCCCCAGATTTACCGTCTTATACCGTCTCTCTGCGGTTAATCGCCTCTCTTCCCCCAAACACAACCCATTTACAGTTCAAAGCGGCAGAGCCTATATCTATCGCCGGCTATATTATGATTAGTATTAATATCATCACCATATTCAAGGCTGAGCAGTCTCAGAGGGGAACGAGGGCGCGTGGAGTGTATGAGACTGTACTGTAGTCCAAATATGGCGGCTCCCTCTTTGAAAGCATGACCTTAGCGAGGAGACGTCTCTCGCTCTAATCATAAGTGCAGCTTTGCCTGATTTTGAAGCGCTGGAGATGTTACTCAGCACTTTTTTGCAGATGGATTTTTTTTTCCCTCTCCATGGTGGAAATAAGACAAAGTCTGTTTCCTCTCCGCTTTTTATTTTTGCATCCGGGAAACCTTGAAGCAGCGAAGAGTGTGGTAACTAATTTGCATCGCAGGTGTCTGACACTGTGACCTTGCAAAATTTGAAAAAGTCAAACCTTTATAACTGCCACAACATTTTTCTGTTTTTTGAAAACCACACAGTTCACTTTTATCTCAGGGTCACTCACTGTGTGTAGAATATTGTTTACACAGTCTGAACGAAATATAAGTAGTATTATCACTCAACCTTTGCACAGTATAGCTACTACACACAGTGTGCACCACAGTACATGCACTGTAAGCAGGACCAGCCGTGTTGTGAGTGATGACAAAACACATGATCTCAAACCGCATCATTCCAATCTTTAAATGATTGTTTTACTGTCAAAGTGCACACACAGTAAACCCCCAGAGACCTGAACTGGTCCGTTTCAGCAGACTTGCACCAGCAGAGCTCTGGAACCCGGACCCGCCCAGACCTGTTAACATTTGTCCTGTCACTCACATCAAATGTCCTACTTGTCCTCCTGATTTGGTTAAGTTGTGTTCTTGGAAAAGTATCTGTGAACTGTTGCAGCACGTCAATGTGTTTCTTCAGCGATGACGGGCCTTCATCTCTCAAAAGCTAATACAAGCAGCAAATCCACCGAGAGTGCACACACCACTGGCTATTTTTGTCTTTGTGTGATTCTTTCTAATGCACGAGCTTGTTCTGTGTCGGAGAGATCGTCATTTGAGCCGAAGTGAAGAAGTCCAAGTTGGTGTTGCAGCTTGCAGTTGAACAAGCTTCTTTTCAGTGGTTTTTAATGTGCATCGGTTCAGGGGATTCTCGATCACTGGTGTTCAGTGTGTGACTCAACAAACCTTCAACACCGATTCAACCGAGTCATCAGTGTGATTCACAGAACGAGTATTTTTCATGCCTTGTTTCTGCTGAGTCAAAGCGCTTCTGTCAGCTCAGCTGTTACATGAAGAGTGTCAGTAAAACCACACTGAAAAAACAGGAACCTCAAAATATGCACCAACTGTTGCAGGTGCACATCTGCTGAGCTATGAAGATTTTAAACTTCGCTTTAGTCGTCACACTGAATCAACCAACGAATTAAACATAGAATTCCTGTCTGAGCGAAACTCGGTTATAAGCAGTAACTGTAACATCACAGAGTCATGACTGTCGCTGTGACTGTTCACTGAGGTGCATTCAAATGATGAGGAGGTTAAAACAATGACATTCAGCAGAGCTCCGCCGAGGCCCAACAGTTCCCTTCAATCAAGATGAACCAAAGAACACACACTCATAGACATCAGTCCTAAATGTGCCTGACTTTTTTCATCAAGTAGTCCCTCAGAAAACAGTGAAAATCTCATCTTGCCATGTTAAAGAAAGTGGAAACAAATTCCTTGATCCTGACCCAAAGTGTATCCTTCCATCAAACTCTGTATTTATCTGTTTGTTCAGTCTTTTCTGTTTAATCTTTCTTGCAAACAAATGAACAAACAAACAAATGGACAGGGGTGAGCACATAACCTCCTTAGTGGAGGTAAGTCAGCATCAACAAATGCACAAACTGAACTGAAAAACAATCCACATCAGCAAAGTGATCTCTGATTCCCTTAATGGGAGCTTGAGATCCCATTAGGGTTGGATGTGGAAGTTACTGTGTCATAGTAGAAGTGATGTCTGTGCTGTTAGAGTGTTTCTGCACAAATAACAACAAATAACCTTTGTGATGTGGAACAAAGACAAATCAAGACACAGAATCCATGTTTTTTTTCCATTGTTGCCTCGTGAAAGAATGTGCGACCGACATCAGCCTGGTACTTGAAGGTTTACCTTGACCTTGGGAAAAATCCTGACTACAATAAACAATACAAAATATATCTCAGTAAAAAGTCTAACATTCAACCGTACACGTTTGTTTCTCAGCTCTCATAGAGTTTAGTTATTATGTGAATAAGAGAAACATCTATTAGACCTGAGAGACTAAATCCATGTGCTGGAATCTGGCCGAAAACAAACAGCATGAAATGTTGTAAGGTCTCTATCTCTCTCTGGATATTTGTCTAGAAATTGCAGCAGGATTACATGGAGATCTGAACATTACTGAAAAGACTAGGAAATAGAGAAAGAGGTGAAATGTCCAAGGAGGAAAACGGAGAGAGAGAGAAAACAGCAAACACACACACAACATTTTGAAAACACGTGATGAAAAAAGTGCAAGATTTCCAGAGAGAGCGATAGAGCTGAATGGGGGAAGATGAAAAAAAAAAAATAAAGAGGCAGGGATAATAATTGCCCCCCCCTCTGTGGCACTCTGGTTTTTAAAGTGTGTTTTTACATGTCTGCATCGTCGCGCCGCACAGCGAGCATCCCTGGCATGGTGCCAAACTCCATCTCTCCTCACCAGGCCCAATAACCACCCAGCTATCTGCACCTGCTCCAATTATTATCCTATTAGCAACAAATACCGCACAATTACCGCTAGAAACCCTCACACCCAGGCCGCCGCGGGCTGCGAAAGCCCAGGGAGAGAGAAATTAGCAGGGAGCAGCAACAGCAGCGATCAGACGGCAATTAATCAGCAGACACATCTCTCAGTGTGGAGAATATAGACAGGAGCCCGGCACCTTTAGCTCCAGTGGAGAGGGCTGATGAGCACAGGGAGAGACGGGCGAAGAATTATTTTTGTATCGCTTTTTTCGGTTACACAGATGGACAAAATTTCACCACTTCAGGGTCCTTGAAAACCATTCAAACCCCTTTCAAGAGAGATTTGACAGTTTCCAACCTGCACTGAGAGAGAGGACGAACCAAAACGGCTTTGGAAACAGTTATGAAGTGATATCAGGTCAGAGGTTCCCACAGCTTGAACTAAAACAAAAATAACATTTAGAATTTCTTTTACCTCTGCATTTGATAGGAGGGTGTGTGTTATTACCTCGTATATTCTCAGAGGCAAACATCTGATCAGAAAGTACCTCACAGCTTGAACTAAAACAAAATACAACATTGTGTTTGCAAATTGCCGTTGGAATCGTCCATTTCCTCTCTTATTTTGTGATGTTTTGATTTGTGTTTTGGTCGTATTTGTGTTCTGTCATGTCTTTCCATCATCACCTTGACATCCTGGCAGACAAAGATTACAGGCATGGTGCCAGAATAAACACTTCACCTGACAACAACACCCGAGCTGTCGCTGCCCGGTCCTGATAGGCTGAAGACGTCCGGCTGATACAAAATCAAAACCCAGAGTGAAAAAATGTCTCCCAGCTGCAACACAAAATGTACCTGCTCCCACACACACACACACACACACACACACACACACACACACACACACACACACACACACACACACACACGAAACTCACTGGTATTCATATTCAAATGAAAATTCTTATCTTTCAAATTGTGGCTATTCCCTTCATTTGCTTTTAATGCATGTCGGAGAGATTGAAAAGTAGGTGAGCAGAGAGAGGAACAGAGAGAGAGCGAAATAGGAAGAGGCAGAGAGAGAGAGAGAGAGAGAGAGAGAGAGAGAGAGAGTCAGATGCTGAAAGGAGAATTTGGTTTAGTCCGAGGCATCATCACATCGTGTCCCCAACAATTTATCAGTCGGAAATTTGACAAACAGACAGACAGACAGACAGAGAGAGCGACAGACAAATTTCTTTTGGAGACCCCGTTAGCCACGCCCATGACGGCTGTCAAAACATCAGTTATGAGGAACGATTGGGGCGAGAGAGAGAGAGAGAACTCTGTGTATGTCTGTTGCTCCTCATCTTTATTTAATGAAACTGAAATGTGCTTTAAAATTGACAGAAAGTTCTGTCCAAGATGTCTCACCCAACAAATACATCTCGTTTCTCTGTGAGTCAGGATCGTTCACAGTCTCAAGTTGAGTAAGCGCCAAAGTCTTTCACTTCTAACTTTGGCGTAAATAATTTGTCGTTTTTTTTCTCCCAGTTTAACGAAAGACATTCAGATTATATTGTCATATTGTCTGAGCAAGTCAGTTAAGGTAGAAATGGAAGTGAACAGGTGCCGTCTCTGCCCTGTGTGGGATGAGTTGTCCAAGTTCCCACTCCAGCCTCCAGGGCACGAACATCCACACTCAAACACCTGCAGGTTCCCTCTTTGCTCAAATTGAAATGGTTTTAAAATACAGTTTTGGGCTCACAAGTCCACTGTTGGTAAGAGTAGTAGCACACATTAGCACACACACACACACACACACACACACACACATGCTCACAAATAATTTTTAGGGAATGTCATGCTGCAAACATGTAACGTGCCCTTTGGACTTCAAGACACACTGGGTTCTTTGACATTTCTGTGTGTGTGTGTGTGTGTGTGTGTATGTGGCCTCAGGCTACACCAGCCGGCTGTTCTCCAGACTAATTCACACAAGGCAAAGGTCAACCAGAATTCCTCCAAGGTCCCTCTGTCTGTTTTTCAGTCCCTGTCCTTGTGTGTCTAACTCTCTCTTTCTGTCTGTTCTCTTTTCTATTTGTCACTTGTTCAGTCTGTAGCGAAAATCTGTAGAAAAACAAAAACAACATTGGCAGAGTGAGAGAGAGAAAGTATTTGGACTTTCTTACTCAAATATAACTTTAATCAAGAGACAAGAGGATGGTGAATCTCAGTCATATAGACTGGAGAACTCTCCATGTTTATAATTAAAGTTAACAAGAATTATATATCTGCTCTTATACATGACTGCAACACAATGTAATTAGGAAATAATAAGATGTTAGTAAGTCAAGAATTAAGGTTTTTATGTCGAAAGGGCTTTGATTTCTTGTTCAAGAGCTGCAAATACAGGACAAATTTGTAGTAGAGTATTATTTGTATTGTTTGCAGTATTACAGGTTGTAGTCCCACATGAACCTGGTCCTGCTCTGATAGACTGAAGTGTTTGTTTATTGTGTATTAGTTCATATAACAAACCTATTTTAGTTCCCACTAAAGATATATTATATATTATGTATTATTCATTAACATATCTAAAAACAACTAGGCCTACTTTACATACTTTGTTGACTCATGTACTTACAGTATCCAAAATATTTCCAACAAGATTCAAACCCAGAAATATCCACAGTATTATTCAAGGTAATGGGACAATTAATTTTGGTAAAAACATAAATTCTGAAGTGTGTAGTTTCTCAGTTTTTCTTCTTCTTCATTTTCACTCTTGTTCTACTTCTTGAGCTTAGTAATGGATTCTTCTTGGATCTGTGAAGTATCTGTTTCTCTTCCTATATCTGATAAACGTGTGGAACCCGAGACAGAAGAACAGGATGTCAGCCTCACATGAGCAGTTCAACTCTTTAAGTGATTACAGAGAAAGTTTGATTGATAAGTTGCAGTCGACCTTCATGCACTTATCTACCTCGGTCGCAAGGTCTTACTACCTAAGGAGCTCCGCAAGGACGTGACTTCGACACTAGCTTCCTTTCCTTTCCTTCACTCCCCTCAGCTTCCAGTCATCCGACGAGACAAACGCATCAAACGAAGCCTTTTCATTGTTTCAGATGCAAATTTGGACCGGAATCCGAATTAAATAAATGCCTCCCTTTAATACAACGCTGCTGTCTTCATAAGTGAGTCATTCAAACACAATAGAAGAAATGTCTCATTTTACTGAGTAACAAAGGCTCGTTGGCAGCTTCTGTCCCCTCCCAGCTCCCCACCTCATTCCCCTATTTAAAAAAAAAAAAAAACTTAAATAAAGTACATCCCAAAATTTTCAAGTACTCTTATTATTACTAATCGTCATGCGGAGGCGACCCCTTCCATGTGCAACATGGGAAATGAGGGAAGTGTCAGAAGGAGCGATGCTGTCTTGTTCGCTCTGAGTGAGTGGATAAGTGCTACATGTCAGCGTCATGTTTAAAGACGCGCTGCATGATATCTTTGTCATCAGGGCCGACAGAAATCACAGTCGGAGATTGGGCGGCGCTCCCGCTTGTCACAACAAACTCCCGAACGAGGGGTGCGCGGCGCGATGGAAAGCTGTAATTTAGAATCAAATTAATTATCTATGACTTCAGTAAGTTTGTCAGCGCGACGAAGACGTGACGGCTCGGGACAGAGAATGTTAACGTTGTGTAGTAAATTACTGCGGCTTCGGAAATTATTTCAGCTATTGGACGAAATGTAACAGGATGAAAAGAGGGACCTAATTTAATTTGTAAAGTACATGTGGAGATAATAAGCTGGCAAAGCAGATGAGGTGTTGGCTGTGTTTGTGAAAAATGACAATGTCGAAAAGTGCACAGAGTTCCTGTCAGACCGAGAAGAGTTAGAATCACAGAGGATGATGAGGAACAGGACGATGTCACTCACCTGCACAAAGTCCTGATACAGAGTCAGAGTCTACAGGTGAATGAACACCACGGAAAAAGTGAAACTCGCCATAAGATAAACCTGAAGAAAATATAAATTTATAAACTTAAATTAGCACAATGACAATTATTTATCCAGTTCTGCATTCATATTTCATATTTTTATTGGTGATTATCTGAGATCTAGGAACAGAAATAGATTTCTAAAGTTGAAGAGCACACACACAACATATTTCTATATCTGCAACTTTCATTGAACTACAGAAGATACAGCAGTGGTGGCATGTGCAATGGTTTTTGGAAGAGAAAGAAAGAACCTGGAGTTCCAGAAAGTGAAGCTGTGTTGCCTGTAGACCTGAATCTGAACCATGTACCATAGTATATTTTGTACAATCAGACGTTGCAGCAACTATAGTGTAATTAAGGATATAGCATAGTCGTCCAATATCATTATTCTGCATGGAATCAGTGTTGAGTTATTACTCAAACAATGTTACTGTGATGTAATATTCAATGGTGTATTATCACAGTTATGAGCTATTACATCCAATCAAATCAAAAAAGTGTCAAAAAGTTGTGTCAATATTTAATTTCAGTTGGTGAATTTGAGTCGGCAGCTCAGCCACAAGTGACTTTACTTCTGTACAAAACTTACAAAAACTTTAATGATCTTTCATCCAGTGATGTTAAAAAAAATCTATGACCAGAATTTAGGGATTTCAGCTTTTTCATCCAACTTCAACAAGTAGAATATTGTGTGTATGGAGGGGATGTGATTCATTCTCAAAAATAACAGAACAGCAGTTCACTTTCTTTCAAATGGAACTGAATGAGCACACACACACACACACACACACACACACACACACACACACACACACACACACACACACACACACACACACACAGACTTCAGACTAGTGTTTGGAATAAAGCCCCCCTGTTGCCTGTTCCATAAACTACATCTCAGGTGGAAAATAGAACACAAATAAAAAAGCCTTTCCTCTAATTCAGGAGGAAACACGAGCTTGAGTGAGGATTGTCTGACAGTGAGCGGGATGGAGGTGAAGAGGGTGAGATGGAGAGATGAAGAGAGAGAGAAAACAGATGGACAAAGAGATGAAGAAAAGTGAAGGAGGAGAGCAAGAGAGAGATTTGGAGGAGGTTTTAATTGTTTTCCCATGATGCTTTGAGGAGGGCTCGGGGCTCAGAGCTTCGGAGCAGAAAGCTGTTGGAGGACCTATCGTCCTGGCAACCAAGCCTGACCCTTTAGCACACATGACACGCACACACACACACACACACACACACACCATGGTTCATTTAGAGTCTGACATCAGCAGGATGGAATGCAGAGGGAGGTGGGGGGGATGAGGGGGTTGATTGGGATCAGAAGGCATTATGTTGTGTGTGTGTGTGTGTGTGTGTGTGTGTGGGGGGGGGTTAATGAGGAGGATGAGAGCGAAGGTGGGACCATAGATTAAAAATAAAGTGATTTCAGTTCCCAAAAAGTGAACCCGAAGTGTAAACCCAGACTCCTCCATGTTAGCAGACAGGACCTGGACCAAAGGAAAAAGTTAAAAAAACATGTAAAATACATTTTCCCGTGATTTTCATGTAGTTCTCATCACACTGATGTTTGTTCAAGGCACTGGCAGATGAAGGGAACTGATGTGAAGCAGTAAACTCAAATGGTTGTTCTTCAATTGAATTCCCCTTTGCACCATTATTCTGTACTTTACTTTATTTGCCGTATTAATCTACTGTAACAAGACGTACTTTCTTACCTCGACAGATCTGTAAGTTTCCTCCTTGGAAAGTGATCCACACCGAGCAGCAGCTGGTGTTTAACGTCTTTGTCATTTTGTTAAATTGAAAATAGTTCGAATCAAAATTAGCGGGAAGAGAATCAAACTGTCATTTTGTCCTTTAACACACAGAAGTGCAGCGTGGAAAGATTATGACTAATTCTGTCGAGGAAGAAATCAGACTGACAGAAAGAACTGAACTTCAGTCTCTGAGAGGTGATGATACAGTGAGAATAACCAACTTACCTTCTGAGTGCTAATAACTGTTATTAGTGACGCTCGCGTTGTAATTTTCCGTGTTTCTCATTATTGGGAAAATCAGTATTGTCGCTGCACTGTGCTATTTAGATCGTGGGGTAAAAATAAAACTGAGCTGTTACACTGAATAAATTCACAGGAATCTAAAACAAATGCTGTCACTGAACTAAAAATATGTGATATGCTCAAAAGTACCACTGTCTGCACTCTTATATCTTTGTTGTTAGAGCTTGGTCCTTGTTTCCAACTGTAAGAAATGTAAAGGATACAGAGTACAGTGACATTTTAGTGACATTCTAGACACTAGTTTGACTCCAGAAAGTTCTCAATGCCCCAGGAACAAACCCTGGCCCATAAATACATAGTTTTTTATAAGTTTGGTTTGGAAGAACTTGACTAACGTGACCTCATCCAGTGTCCTGGTTCACGCCAAATACGAACCAGGCCTCACCACCCAACATGAACGGCCACTCTCCATGTTCTTGAGGCTGAATATCTGCACCCAGGTTCCAGTGTCTTGAGGAAAACCTGACCCCAGAAGAGTGGAGGCTGTTGTAGCAGCTTGTTTATTGTATTTAAAGATGCATTTTCTCTCCTTCCTCCCATTTTTAGCATCAAATAACTAATTAAAACCAAACTTACAGGAAACATTAACACTTTAACAAACATCTGTGTGATGAGAACTACACCTGAAGTGACGGAAATTCTCTGTGAGAGAAGTTACTTCTCGTGTACTTTGACTTTTTTTAGTTTGGCCCCTGTCCCAGCTGTTGACATGAAGGAGGCGGGGCTTATGACCTTCACTAAAACAGGCCAAAAATGTCCAACGTCAACAGTGGCAGTAAATATTGTTGTTGTGTTCACACCGTGATGATTACAAATGTTGTCCCCCCTCCACCCTCCTCTCTCTCTCTGGACTCCCTCGCTTCCTGTGAGAAGAGAAACTTGTGTTTGTCAGGGATGGAGGGATGGAGGAAGGAGAGGAGGGAGAGTTCTTGGCTTCTTTGTTTCCAGGCCTTGATGTGTGACCAACAACTCTCCTTCCCTCCTCCTTTCCTCCTTCCATCGTTTTTTACAGCCCAGCTCCTCTCCTTTTTTCCCTCCGCCGCTTCTTCCACTCTTTTAATCATCCTTCACTCTCCCTCCATCTCCTCTGCTCTCCTCTCTCCTTCTCCTCCTCTTCTCCTCCACCTCTCCTCCTCTCTGCCCACCCATACTGTCTCCACGGGGAGCGGCTTCACACTGAGAATGAATCAAAAGGCAAAGGAGAGAAATATCCTTTCAACGTGCGTGCGCACACACACACACATACACACACACACACACACAGCGCGCCCACACACACACACACACGCACACACACACACACACACACACACACCAGAGGACTGTGTGGGAATGAACCAAGGGGCCTCGCTCAAATCCCTGTCTCTAGGCAACCAGCAAGGATATGCTGGGGGAACAGCATTAAAGTTGAAGGAAAACTAAGAAACACACACCGCAAACACACAAACACTCACACACACACACGCACACACACGCTCTTTAAGTCTCACTCTCTTTCTCTCACTGCGTATTTGTAAAACCAATCAGAAATGTTGAGCCATAAAAAAGGTAAGGTGAGTGATGCGTGTTGTGATAGTGTGTGCAGAGAAATGATTAAGTGTCACACTGAGTGTTGACCTTCAGAGGTTTGACTCAAAACCAACAGTGATGCAGAGGTGAGCAAGAGCGCAAGAATGTGTGTGTGTGCGTGTCTGAGAAGTTGTGTGTGCGCGTGTGTGTGCAGCGCTAAAACTGAGCCCCAACAAATAGTCACTTGTGTTTATTTCAGATGTGTGTGTGTGTGTCTGCGAATGTGTGCTGTTGCATGTTTGCACATGCACTAATGTGTGTGTGTCCAAGTGTGTGTATGTGTGTGTGTGTGTCTGCCACCTCTGCAGCTGGCCCTCCATCAGCAGATTAATAAGCTTTGTTGCCACGCCGACCGGAACCTAGTGACAACCATCCAGACCCAAGGCATTATGGGTAACGGACTGACTGGCCGCAAGCTGGCCCTGTTTTTACAGCTCTGTTTTGTCCCACACTGCACTCCTGTGTGTGTGTGTGTGTGTGTGTGTGTGCGTGTGCATTCGATGGTTAATTGCTCCTCTCTTGCCACCGTTCTAATGACATCACTGCAGTCACAGATGTTTGTTTCCCACTTCTAGGACCCCTGGACGGTCACACACACACACACACACACACACACACACACACACACACACACACACACACACACACACACACACACACACACACACTCAGGAAACACTTTCAGGCCTTTGACTCTCTCTCTCTCTCTCTCTCTCTCCCTCTTACTCTATGTTCCTCTTTGTGCCTCTTTGTTCTTTCCTTCCTTCTCCTTCTCCTTCTCCTTCTCCTTCTCCTTCTCCTTCCTTTTCTTCTCATCGTCTGTGCTACATTATCACAATATTGTGAAGAAGGACCCATATTTAGAAAATAACCTGTACTGTTATTCTGGTTTGTAAATTAACGATGGAACGTGCAGCAGTTAAATAACATTTTGATAACTCGACACATATTATTCACCAGGTATTGTTTATGAAGTTTCACAAAGTTTAAAGGGACAGACATTTGTTGTAGTGAAGGATTTGTATGAAGTTACAGGACTCACAAGTTATATATAATATAAAATTCAAGTCTAGAAGTCAAAGAAGCAGATTTTCAAAACTCTGTATCCAACATTTCCCATAATACAATTCGGTTGTTTCCACACACACACACACGCACACGCACACACACACACACACACAACTTTTAAGCAGAGAAAATATAATAAACTAAACTTTACTTTTAGAATCAGTGGAGTCCGCCTGCTCAACCATTTATGTGAATATATTTGAATGTGATCATAGAAAAAAATACTTCATCAACTTGAAATTGAGTTCACAAATGTTCCATAGATGATTAATATTCAACATCCTGACCTCCATGTTGTTTCTCTCTTTCCCCTCTTTTTAAATTACTTTTCTAACTTCTTCTAACTTCCACTGCCTCCTCTCTACTTGTCAAACTCATTCTTGTCCGGCAGCAAAGTGTTGAGCCTCGTTGTCCGCGGCTCTGATGCGGCTCTGACCCTTTGACTCTCACACACTGTCGCTCGTAACGTCAGTGTTCCAGCTTTTTCAGGTTATTGTCCACTTTCACCCATTGTGGCTCATTGTTGCTGCCGTGGGCAGTTTAGACGCCTGAATGAGGGAATGTCAGGTCAGTCAAGTCCGAGCTGAGACTGCAACTAGAGGGTCAAGTCCAAGTCACGACCAGAGCAGACTGGAGTGGGCTGATATTTCTCATTACAACTTCAGGTCGTCCATGTAAAACTTTTTTTTATCAATATACAACCATATCGAAAACAGATATTTTGTTCCGTTTGGAGACAAAAATCCATCTCTCGTTCCCTAACTTTTTTATGGCGGCGTGATTATTGTTACCCTAAAGGTTAAAACTAGGATTGAGGCCACGCCGCAGACATGAAGCAAAGAAAGCTTTAGTCCGACTTAGAGTTTAGGATCAGGAGAGAGTGCCGTCTTTGTCCCGGTCCCGTCTGATCAACTTCTCAAACTCAGCGATGTCTCAGTCCCTTCACCTCCTCCTCCTCCTGTCGCTCACGCTCTGTTTCTTCACTTTTCACCATTTTTATCCCGTCAACATTTCTACCTTCCTCAACTTCTTTTTTCTGTCTTTCTCTCCGTCACAAACTCTTCACTACACTCTCTCCGTAGGCGTTGCTCGCTTGCTTCATTGTAGGGCCATGAAGTTGCAGTGCCCCCTGGTGGCCGGCCACTGTCACAACAGAGCTGTGATTGAGTCAGTCCTGCAGGAGTAGAATTTTTCTTTTTTCTTTTTTTAAGTAGCTAAAGAAACAGTTTGTGGAGCCTTTATTGAAACAGAGAGCAGCGTAAGTACATAGTTATAATCGCAGTAATGTAGTAAATCAGAAATATTAATTTTCCTGTTGATGCATCATCTCTCCCGTCGCAGGACGGTGTTTTTTAATCACAATCTGCAGATGTTTATGTCACAAGATATGCACACACCCAGAGCATGTATAGTTATAACTACATGGACACATTCTGCACACACACTTGCAAGATACTCACACGTTCACATATAGAGTCTAGAGTTCAGCTTTTGAAAGTTCATGTGCGTATAATGTCAAAGCAGAACCGAGTTTAGAATCTAATCTATCGTCCGGATCACCCTGGAAAATGTCCCGGTCTCACAATGTGATGTAGAGGACATGTGAGGCTAAGGACAGAATAAGTGAATATGAGGATGAGTAGCATGACGCCACAGAAGGATACTAACCTGAGCAATAGAGGGAATTTTTTTTTTTTGCTGGCATCATAAAACCCTCATTTTAAGATGACTCCTCGCCGCTTTCATCTTGTGAAAACCACATTAAAGCAGAAAACACCACACTCCTGTCTTGTCACAAGGAGTCTTCCTGTCAGATCATTTCCCTCACTTTTAATTTCTGATGCCACTCTGCTGCGGCTCTGAAGTCGAATCCGTCTATCCCCGGGCGTAATGGAGACATGTGAAACCACTTGCAGAGCGCTTTTTGGCTCAGGTGTGATTTCCACAAACAGGCGGGATGATTGACATTGGCTGCTAGACAACAGACACATTTCTCAGTCAGCACATTTGTATTACGACTGTAGAAGAGAGGGCAGTGGGAGAGAAGAGAATGGAACAGTAGGAGTATCAGAGGAGGAAAAGACCGAGACAGAATCAAAGTAAAAGTTGAAAATCACTTGACATTTGGTCTGTGTTAAATTATCCATGACTGAACGCTGCGGACTGCGGCTACTCTGTCTGAAAGCGACTTTGTCTGACTGAGCCCTGTCTGTCCGTCTTAATGAAGCTAAAAGAGTCTTAAACAGCTTAACGCAGTCGTCAGGTTTCTACCTGTGTAAGGCAATACAGTGTGTGTAATGATGCACAGAGTGTGTGTGTGTATCTGTGTGTGCACGGCAGATAGAAACAGTGTGTATGTACTGTACTGTATGTGTGTGTGTGTGTGTGTGAGACAGTGTAAAAGAAAGCAGAGCCGACATCAGAGTCCATATTAAAGGATAATTACAACTAAACAACAGGAGACTGTTCCCATGAAGAATCCTGAGGGATTATCACTGCTTATTGCTCCTTTACATTGTAGAGCTTTCATGATGGAGTGTGTGTGTGTGTGTGTGTGTGGGTGGGTGTGTGTGTGTGTGTGTGTGTCCCATTCTTTCGCTTTAAACGTCCTCTCCCTAATCACCTCACTACAATGCTATACATTAAACTCATCACAGGGCAGAACATCAGTCGCTGCTGTATGTAGCCTTCCACTGTAACTCTGACATATTGGTAACGATTGGTAACGATTTCCAAGATGTTACAAAGAAATGTAATTTAGGCTTGGTATTTAATTTTGTACCATAAACTTCATTATCAATAAACTATGAAAAAAACCGATAAAAAGAAAACACAAATACAACCAGATATGGTCTATAGAACTTAAATAAGGAAAACATAATTATTTTGTAAAATGCAAACATAAATGCACATCTTTACTACGTTGTTTATTCTTTCAAATATAAGGTTTTAATATGAATGCATGTTGTCAAACACAAACGCAGAAACTGAATATAACCATGAGGAGGATTTTGACCTTTTTCTTGACATTAAACGAGTGTGGATGTTGCATAACATCAACCATCCGATCAAAAAACTAACAACAACAATATAACCTGCGTCAGTTCTGGGTTTTGGGGAATTTGTGCTAAAGCCAACAACTTCCCCTTTTATATATTATCAATTGTCATATTTCTTCAGTATCTTTCCAGGGTTAGATTCTCTATATCAGAGGCTGTAATAGTGAATGTCACACATCAGAAACTGCGGAGTAACAACCAGAGGAGAAGCAGTAATCACTGAACAGAACATCAGCAGTGCACAACACAAAATGTTTTAAAGGACCTGTCTTCATGTCACATTGCCTGTGATGCATTTATCATGATAGTTTCACAGTCATGTTGAAAGCTGAAGCTTATAATGCTGCTTCTTTGGATTATATCCACCTCCGTATTTTACTGTTTATCTCTACACATACACCAGACTTCGTCTACACCAGGATAGTTCAGTGTTTTGTTGCTGTTCTTAATTTCTTCTGTGCTCTCGGCTTAATGATCATTTATTGTCAGGTTCGACTTTTCACTGTCAGTAAATCAAAAGAATTGGTTCACAAGAGATTCTGATCAGCACCAACTCTGTCAAATTAGATCTTTCTACAAACATCCAGCAATTCTGCTGACAATGATTTCTTCTGTGTAAAATGTACAAATCATCTGAGACAGGATGTTAAAAGTAAATATTTCAGTTTCAAGACATTCAATCTGAGGCCTTCAACCAATGGGCAACTTTGGACCTAAGACATATTTCCCTCTGCAAATTTTTGGTGTTTTCTTTTAAGTTTAAATATGTATTTAATTAAATTTGATAATGTAATGTCATTTATTGTAGAAAGACAAGAGCAGAGAATGACTTTTGATAATCCAGTGTTAATATTTTGTTCATGGACTTTTTTATAAGCTCAGACTGAAACCAGTGCAGCCAAGTTAATACGACTGACTTCAACAAGGTTGTTATAATGAGGATACAACATAATAAATGAACTCTCATCATGTAGAGCAGGTATCGAAGTTATTTCAAATAATATTCTCCAATAATAACTTTCAGTCCGTGCTTCAAAAGTCAAAAAGCTAATTCTGTAATGAGCTGGTTGTGGGAGTCTAGGTTTGATGTCTGGAATCACTTGAAAGATTTAAACAGACTCAACAGAGACTCGTCCATGTTGCTCATTCTGCTCCACTTCAAAACCAACAAGTGCTTTTGCCTTTTGTGTGGAGATAAAAATCAAATCTCTGATACTTATGTGATACATATAATTTGTCGGTGGCTTCAAAACTAGACAACGAACGTTTGTCAAACTTTTCCACCAAACTTCTGCTTCTGCATCATTAAGATCTTAGGAGCAGATCCTCCGATGTCACAGCTCCGTGCCCGAGCCCTCCCTGAGAGACAAAGCCCCAGTCCCAGTAGAAAATTAGCGCATTTAGCTGTCATCGCCCAGCTCGCTTTACAACCCCAACCAGCATTCACACGGAGGGCCCTGGCCTCTTTTCTCTCCCTCCATCCATCCACCCCTCCACCAGCCCTCCACCTCAAACCCTGGCCCGCTTGCTTGCTTTCTTTCTTTGAGCAGGAAAGGCGATCCCCTGTATAGCTCAGAGATCAAGACAGGAAGGTGTAAACTGCAGATAAATGTGATCAAGTGTCTCTGCTATCACAAGCCCTCACATCGGAGTGGCTGGCTGGCTGGCTGGGTTCACCTCCCCCTCCTCCCCCTCCTCCCCCCACACCAACACGGATTAGCTGCCCCCTCTTTGTGCCTCTCAGTGGGAGCAGACAGGTAGAGGAGATGAGGAGATGTTCGCTGGCCTTTCGGGCTCGCAGACCTTTCAGACCTGCTCTCACTGGTAAAACGACACGGAGTGGCCGTCATTAACCTCGTTCAGACCTGTCTGTGTCAAAGGTCACGTCCTGGACGATGTCAGCAACAACTGTGGAACAACTTAGTCAGATAAATACAGATTTTATAGGTAGATTATATTCATTAGGGACCTGAGTGCAACTCTAGAATAAAACCGTTTTCACACCTGTTAGACCAAAACAAGGTTCACGTTGTTTACATCTGATCTGGTTAGTTTTGGTTTCACATTGTAGTTTAGGGAGCGCGCTAAAGAATTTTGAACGATGTACATACGTCCTGTCGTCATCACCTGCGTCAACATTGATTGGTTTGTAGACGCCATTGTGTTGTCAGTTGGGTCGGTAGGATCCTTTGCTTTTCAATGGAGATAATGAATGAACTGGTTAATTTGGTTAATTTATTGCCACTGCATTGTCAGTATGGTATTACTGCCAGCATCGACAACTTCAGAGCTCGACACTATAGTTTGAATTAAAGATCGTCTGAGGCAAAGACCGCAGCAATCCTACGAACCAACTTCATGTCTGGAGAGACCAGTAAGGCTGCTTCTTTTTCTTCTTCTATTGTTTTAATGCTGTCTCAACTTCCTGCAAATGGTCTGATAGTCCGAACTAAACAAAATAAAAGTTTTCACACTGAACCATGGCTCAGTTTGATCCACGACCAAGAGGAAAGTTGAACTGCCCCACAGGGGAACATATCAGTGAAGACAAAGCACAACAGGATTTAAACTAGTTTAGAAACAAAAGTGAAAAATAGCTCATAGTCAGAATGTGACTCGTTGACAAAGTACTGATTCAAGTCCTCCTACTTCAAATGTCTTCTATGGTGCAAGTGGTACGTTTAAGTTATTTCACAGTTTCATAGTTCGGCACAGAAACATAAATTTAGATTTTTGTTTCGGTTTATTTTGCTGCTGCCACTGACAAATACAGAATTAACAAGTTTTTAATAGTATTAACATGCACTGTAAGATTTAAATGACTTCATGCAACAAGTGAGTAGCTTTTGTTTTGTTACCGTATCCATATTTTCCGGATTAACTGCATTGATCTGGCATTAAATGAGTGAAAGTTTTTAGCCAAAGAAAATGTATGAATGTCCACGTGTGTGTGTGTGTGTGTGTGTACATACTTTGTTTTCCTCAAATTTACTACTTTCAGAGGTATGAGGAATATATGTCTGAATAGAAACTGTCCTAGAGGCACCTCTCTTCTTCCACTTTCCCTTTTTCCTCTCCTCCTCCTCTTTCTCTCTCTCTCGCTCGCTCTCCATCTCGACAGTTCACATGTCTGATAAACCATTTATCCCTCCAAGGACGTTTTCCCATCCAAGCATCCATCCAGTGAAATTACACACTCAACACATAATGGAGTCTGTTCCTATCGTCTCAGCACAGAGAGACCCGGAACCCACATCTGCTCCCGAATACCCCAGACAATAAACAATTCACTTTTCATGTTCAAATCTCATTTTTCGGACAAAGTCTGGACAATAAAAAGAAATAAATTACGCCACAGCTGAAGGGGCCGCCTTAGCCATTCTGGAGACGCAGGGAAAAGTTTTTCTCAGAGTTTTTCCGCGGCGAGCAGATTCCTCTGAGCTAGCCATTATCTCAGGGAGGAAGTTAATTAAAGTGGCCCGGTCTGAATCAATGGGGGAATTTGCAGCCGCGCGACTGACGGACCAATGGACTGACGGGAAGAGCGGAGTGACGGCCATGACACCGCTTCAGAAGAGAAGATTAGCCCAGAGACAAAACTCCCGACTCTGATCAACCCTACAGTGCGGCTCTCCTCCTGGATTACTCCTCTCCCACCCCTCCCGCCCCTCCTCTCTTCTTCTTTTTTCTATCTCTCCCTTTCTATCCATCCATCCATGCCTCCCCCACATCCTCCAGCCCCAAAAGAACTTGAGGGGGCTTGTCTTCAAAGCTCGTCCCCTCCTTCCATCCCTGTAATTCCTCACATCATTACCAAGTTTCCAAAACTTAATTTTAGCAATTACACATGCAATTAATTAATAAATGTGCTGTCATTACAGCCCCTTGTGTGATCTGAGCCCCATGAATGGGAGGTTGAAATAAAGTGGTCAAATGAACTGGGAGGGCTTCAGAGAGAGAGACAGAGGGAGGGAGGGATAGAGGGAATGAGATTGTTATTAAGGGATTGCAGAGTTAATCGGTCGAGGGGCAGCTGCTCTATCAGAGGCAGAAGCCTGCAGGGAGAGTGAACGAGGGACAGACCGAGAGATATAGGGGACAGCGAGAGAGAGAGAGAGCAAGAAAATGCACGGAGAGGCAGAGACGGAAAGATGGGATGGTGAGGAAGAAGAGGGACGAAGTAGAGCAGAAGAAGCAGGAACAAAAGGAAAAGCAGAAGACGAAAAAGCCCGAAACAAAAGACGATAAGAGGGGAAGGGGGTGAGAGCTCCATGGAGCGGGCTCAGTTCAGTCAGCCGGATTATTAATGAGATCAGGGAGTTCTCAGGTCACTACAGCACCATGAGCAGCAACGCAAAACACACACACACACACACGCTCGTCTTCGAGAGGTTGCTTGTGTTTGAACATCAGGAAAAACAAAACACATGATAAATAAAAGTAACATTATATCGTTCCACTCGAGATCAAAGTGCTGCCAAATTCAATTGACGGAATAATCTGGAATAATCTTGAAATGACTTTTCATCTGTCTATACAGTTTTCCTTGTGGTCGCAGGACGTGGTCTGACTGTTCAGAGTGGAAACACAGGCAGAGGAACAGGGTGTTGACTCGCTTATCACTTCAGTGTGTTGACGGGTATCACACCTGATATGAGGAAGAGGATTGGATTACACTGTGTGTGTGTGTGTGTGTGTGTGTGTTTGCAGACGCAGTGATGTAGAAGGTATAATCACATGACGTGACTCATGGAAACCCTTTGACCTTTTAGACCAAGACGTTCACTGGGCTGTCAGGAGCTTGTGATGGTCGGAGTGGGACCAGATTTTTCCAAAAGAAAGTTACAAACAAATCCAAAAGTCGATGAAATTACTACAATACAAAGTCAACATGTTTAGAGTGTGTACATACGTCCTATCCTATGTGTAGACTATTTACAGTACAATGTAAAACTTTTGTTCGTCATTTCCACAAACCTAAAATGGGTCATTTAAAACTTTGTTTCCTTTTCCCCCCATATAAATCATTCAGTCATAAACAATACAGACTACTGCCTCCTGAACTAGTATCTTTTGAATCCAGGATCGAATATTAGAAAATCTGCTGCTTTCATTTACAACTACTGTTGATGATGAAAGAAATTAAAGACTCTAAGTCAAATTTAAGTAAATTTCTTTCAGACGTAATGACACCGGTTACGTCCCCGAAATGAGATATATACAACATAATAAAATTTATATTAAATGAAATTCTGTGGCCTTTAAAAAGCAGAATCATAAAATAAATGTTCAACAGATCAGCTGAGATCTAAACACACAACTTTTTGAGTATCATTCTAAATATCAAAAACTGCTAATTGTACATCGATAAAGAGTAGCCTCTCGGCTTCGATGATCTGCTGTGAGTTCAGGCTGTTTGGTCCCAGTGAATTAAAGATGAGGGTTAAAACAACACAGCTTCCAGGGTTAAGAGGAGAGAGGATGCATTTCTTTTTTCCCTATAAATATATCTTAAAGTTTATTTGTTTAAGAAATTCCACCAGGAATTAGGCCTTGAACAGTCCTGAATCTACTCTCAGTGTGTTTACCTGTGCAGGATATTCATTTTAACTCCATCAACCTCAGTATGTCGCATTGTTTTACTCTGAAAAAGTGTGTTTACCTCCGTCAGCACTGCCGGTGTGTGTGGGTATGGTCCGCACCGCTCCACCAATTCCATCCCAACACGCCCGCCTGTCAAAACAACTACTCTCCATCTTTTTTTGAGAAAGAAAAAGGGTAATTCCACGAATTAAAATGCTTAAATGACAGTCAATCAGGCTTGTAATTCCGTCTGGTATAATTAGAGGCTGGGAAAACTAATTACAGCAAAGAAACCTAACTCTCCTCTCGCTCCTGCTCCTCTCGCTACTCCTGCAGCCCTCATCACCGATATCAGGTGACAGCTATCAAACTCGTTAGGCCGCCATGCATCGCCACACACACACACACACACACACACACACACACACACACACACACAAACAAACAACAACACACACACACAGACACGCACTGTGTGGTTGAGCGAGCAGCGAGGCCAAAAAGAGATGGAGATGAGGAGGAGGAGGAGGAGGAGGGAAGATGAAGGGATAAAAAAAAGGGCAGCAGCAGGTAATCAAGAAAGAGTGGCGACAACAACAGGTTGTGTTCTTAATCAGCAGAGAGGGAGACGGAGAGAGAGACTCTGGAGGTGCAGAGGGACGAGGGAAAACAAGTGAAAAGGAAGAAAAGGCGAGAGATGATAAAGACATATACATGAAGAGAGAGAGGGAGACAGTGGGAGCATATAGACTGAAATGTAAACTACTCTAAATGCACCAGGTTGCTCTCAGCTTGATTACACCTGGGAGAAGCTGTTTGCTATAAAAAAATTAAAAAATAAATGTTTCTGATTATTCTCACAACCTGCGTTCAGTATGTGAATCACACAGCCGGCTGATAATTAGATGTGGTTAGAATGAACTGCTCAGACTGCAGGAGAACTTCATTTCACCTGAAGTACTGAAGGACAAAGTCGTGGAGTACAGATTACTGTGATACCAGCTGCTCCGGGCTGAGAGGTGCAGAAGTATCAGTACTGTTGTGCAGAACCAGCACCAACCAGAACAAAATAATGTGTGAATGAGAAGATGTTCTGGCTGTGGCCGGAGGCATATGGTTTTCGGGGACATTATGTTTTCAGGTACGTAAATATGTCCGTCAATCCAATTCTCGTGAAGGCAACATCTCAAGAATGACTTGATGGAATTTCTTTAATTTGGTTAAAACATTCACTCGGACTCAAAGTTGAACTGATTAGAATTTGGTGAATTTTTCAAAGGTCAAGGTTACTGTGACCTCTCAAACCACGTGCTGCCTTGTGACTGTGATGTCTCAGGAACACCTCAAGGGAATTATTTTAAATCCGGCTAACAAATTATTTTTGAATTATTGAATTTTGAAACATCAAAACCAAGATGTATTGGTAAAATTTCAATAAAATGTTTTAGAAAGTTTATATTCTAATGAATCTTATGAAGATAATACAGCTGGTAATTTATTTCTTTTGTAATCAACACTTCGTTAAACTCATTCAGGCTCTTTTAAGTCGCTGCCATGACACAGCAATGACATCGTATCACTGTGAGGACAAACTCATTACACTGAATCATATTGTCCAAAACTGGGTCTCTTAAACTTCAGGTCAGGACCCAAATCCAGCCTGAGGCCTGATTGTGAACGTTCCTCTTGAGGAGAGTAACTGAATACTTTGTTGACCTTCCAGCTTCGAGGCAGGAGCAGCTTTCTCTTTTTGCAATAAAACCTTCTTTTAAATTAATTTGATGTATCAACTTGGCAACTTATTAAGTCTTAAAGTGGGAGAGAGCTTTTTGTTGTGGCATTTACAACCATGTACACACACAAAAGTTCACACACAGACCTTTTGGCTGCAGACACCAGACGACATCATTAGAGCTCTGACACATACTCAGCAGAGTTTCTCTCTCTGTTTATTCTAGTTTACCGTGTTTATCTGTTAACCCTCCGTGTGTCATCCGCTCTGCAGGGAGAAACCGGCTAAATGTCACTGTACATTCCCTCCAAAACACGTTGTGAAGGTGGGTGGGGGACCTGTTTCCAAGGCGACTGGGGTCTCATTTTTCGCCAGCGGCCCATTCCCAACCTGTTACCAAATGAGCCGGAGCAGCACGGCTGAGGCTTCAAAGAGAAGCAGCCGAGGAGCCGCGACAGGAGCCGCTAATGTCAGGAAATCCAATACTGCAGACGGAGCTGGAAGATTTCAGCTGAAGCGACGCACACAGACAAACAAGTCGTTTTGTCCTTGGCTGAGAAGAAGAAAACATTAATTCTGTCATCTCCAAATCTGCTTTCTGTTCTCTGTCTTCCTTTCAGTCACATCAACTTCACCTTCGACCGATGGCACCGTACCTAATTCCCATTTTACTTCCTGGGACTTTTCAAAACTTTGCGTAAAATTCACTTGATAGCTGGACGGAAACGTTGGGTGACTCTTCCTCACTTCCTCTTCATCTACCTGCATTTCTTGCTGTGTTCCCCACACTCTCATTTCCCTTCGTGCCTGGAGCTTGCAGAGCTTCAAAGTTTATTTTTCCTCCATGTTAACTTCTGGAAGAATGCTTGAAATGGAGAGAGGAGAGGGAAGAGATAGAGACGAGAAGGGAAGGATACAGTATTATAGAGTAGTCGTGGAAAAATAAGGGTAGATCATGAAGAACACTGTAGCGCCCTGGTAGAGCATGGGGGTCACGACCTAAAGCAGCTAAAGCTCTTGATTCTCGTCGTATTTCGAAGAAGGCGAGTTCCTCTGCCTCATAGAACCTTGGCCGTGATCCCGGTTCCAGACACGTTTCAGGATCTCATGTAAGATCTCAGGTTAAAATATATATTTATACCAACAAGTGACAGAACGAAACAACCAAAACAGGACGACAACGAGGTCACAACCAGTTTGATGTGCGACTGTGAATGTAGCATGTGTGTTTAAACACGTGACGGATGCATGTCATGTAGTAACCGGTCCGAGTGGCGCAGGATTTGACTTGAAAACAATTATGGGTCGAGTGCAGAAGCTGTGAGGGTTGTATTGAGGTTTCTTCTGGGAAAAAAAATGATGTCACTTTTGGACACTTAATATCGTCCAAAACACCAAAAACAACAGTTTGAGAAAATAAGTGTGTGAAAATCTTTAAAACCTTTGTGTGTGTGTGTGTTTGTGTGTGTTGTCGGTAATTTCTAACTTCTCTCCTCTTTCCTGTCTCCCATGTGCTGTTCTGGAGAAGTTTAC
The DNA here is from genome assembly GCF_022539355.2 of Hippoglossus stenolepis. Classification (NCBI taxonomy): domain Eukaryota; kingdom Metazoa; phylum Chordata; class Actinopteri; order Pleuronectiformes; family Pleuronectidae; genus Hippoglossus; species Hippoglossus stenolepis. The sequence continues at coordinate 4,818,869 of NC_061496.1, forward strand.
TTGGCCTTACCATGGAATTGCTTTCTCTCTCTCTCTCTCTCTCTCTCTCTCTCTCTCTCTCTCTCTCTCTCTCTCTCTCTGTGTGTGTTAGTGTGTGTGTGTGCGTGTGTGCGTCACTAAAACACCAGCTGGTAAATAGAGGAGTCTCCTGTTCCCCTCTCTCTCCTTCCCACAGCTCCGTTTCATGACAGATTTCAGTGTTTTTTGGTTAAAAAACTAGAAACAGTCGGAGCATGAGACTTGATCAAGTTCAGCCGAGCTGCACCTTCCCCGGCTTGTCTTCCCAAACCTCCCACAGGAAAATGACACACTTCCAGCCTCTATTCATCTCCACTTGTCCCTGTGGACGTCTCCTGTGTCTCCTTCAACCTGCCCTGGATGCGACTGTTCATCCTCCCCTCGGCGTATCCACGTCGCCGTCCTTCCATCCATCTATCCGTCCATACCTGTCGGCCTGTGTGCACGTCTGTCCGTCCATCCAGGCCTGTGTTCTCTCACCAGGGTTTGATTTCAGGCTGAATCGACGCCCTGTAAGACGAGTCAAAGCCAGCGGCTCCGTGGAGGCTCCAGGGAGGGGGGGGCGCACGGCCAGGTTTCAGTCCCGGGGAGGGTGCAGTGTTCTGGGGTTAGGAGTGGCTCGGGGGCCCCCTGGGCACGGCGGAGGGACGGATGGGTGGATCCACTGACTGATGATTGTGTTTCCCCCGAGGCAGAGAGACATAGATCACAGCAGGTAGAGAGAGAGAGAGAGAGAGCTGGATGGAGTTAACTGTTTCATGCTAAACACCCTGTTTACTGAGGCTCTGACCCACAAACTATTGTTCTACCTCATATGTGTACTTTTGGTTTGAGGCTGTTTTTTGAGGTTTGAGGTGAAATTTTACCGCTGGTGCTTGTTGTGGTATATTTTGGCATCATACCTGGCCAGTGGGAGGAAGTGGAGACGTGTCGTCCATCTTTAGCTGCAGATTTTAACCATGAAACGCACAATTCCCTGACCTTGACACAGTAGATATTTAAAACCAAACAATGATTTCTCTTAAACCATTATAAATTACATTTTTATGGTGTTTGGAGTTAGTTAAATAAACGGGTGTCTCCATACATTTGGCCACGTGCAAGCAGCCGTATTCTCTCCCACGTCCCTATAGGAACATGTTGCTATGGATACCAGGGATCAATTAACGTCGGCGTGTTTTATAATCCCTGTTTTATAAATCATAACAGTCTCTATAGCTCCAGTTGGATTAACTCAATTACAACTATTATTACAGGGCACTGTTACCACGTATTCTGCCGCTGTCTGTCTCTCTGGCGCTCTGACAGCCTCTCGTCCTATATAATAAACGACACTAACGCAGCACATCCCTTTTTCAGACACCAAATATAGATTGTGTTTCCGCTGTAAGGAGGCTGCTTCATTAAGATGAGCGGTGGGAAGTGCATTTCGCTGTAATCCTACTTGTCAAATTAACATCAAAGAAGGAGCGAGAACAAAGCCAGATGAAGAACAACTCGGAGGGAGAGAAATATTTCCTGTAATTGACAGATTATCTAACAAAGAGCAACAAATTAAAATGTTAATCTACGACTTCCTCTGTGTTTTTTGATGATGTTGTTTTTGGCGCAAAGTTAACAAGGTGACGTTTGTAGTCAGCTGCACCTCCCGATGTTCTCCTGTCAATCAGAGAAAGTTCAGTGCTGCCGTGGTTTTATCGTCTTCTCTATCTTTGTGGTTGCTGTCGATGCAACAGCAGCAACAAAGCACATTTCATTCATTTATGTGAAACACATCAGAATCACAAGGTGTATAATTTGCATTGTTTTGTTTTATTAGAAGAGGACACAGTCTTGATAAAATAATAATATTAAATCTGTCATTGCTTCAGCAGGATCTGACGTATTAGCAAAAATTATTAGCAAATAATCAGTTTTCACACTTTACAACTTGTTTCAGGAATAGTTTAAAAAGTCCTTTATGACTTTTTATCACTCTTGAAATAGTTTTTAGTTCTTGATTGTTGCCTGAAGGTTTTTCTTCTACGCTTTGTGGCTGACAGCTGATCAACTTTCCTGGGTCACATAATAAAGATCCGACTTCATCGATTAATAACTAAATAAATGTGGTCGTCAGTTTGTGTTGAGAGCGCCTGAGACGAGTTCTTCCTGCAGATTATGACGCAGCACAGTGTTTTAACTTCGTTGTTCCAGAAGAAGTGACGCCCCCTTCATCCAGGAACATAAATATGAATTCAGCAGGTTTTTAAAAAGATCAGTTCTACGTGTGAGTGATTAGTAAACATCAGAGGAGCAGAATCACCCAGTGATGCGCCTCATGCAGTGGTCAGGTCAGCATCACATGATGGTAACTTGACAGCTGAGTGGGCGGGGCATCAAATAACGTTTTTATTGTTTTTTTTACCGTGAAGGGAAAGTGAAAAGACAGCAAAGATTTAAAAAAGTAACCAACGCCAAAAACATGTCACTGACCTCGATGCAGCTTTTTAGGAAACTACAATCATGTTTTCTGTGATGTTTGTAACAGTGAACATTAGAAAAAAAAAAGAGACAAACTCAGTCAGTATCCTTTTATTGGTTTTAATTTAAAGAATCAGTTTCTACTTATATTGTCGTGTTCATGAGATCTTGGCCAACAGCTTAAGTTGTTATTTCTCAGGTCAGACAGAATCCTACACGGATGAATGATCTGGCAAATCGAGGCCAAGCGCAGGAAAAGGTGGAAACAGAATAATTTCTACGCACTCGAGTGTAAGAGGAAGCCGGTTCGATGACAGGAGATGGGACGTGAAACGTGTTAACTGGGTTCCCTCTGTGAATAAACCTCATTTCTTTCAGGTCTCAGTGACATCCAGTGACAGTCTGACTTCTTCACAGAGGGAACAGCGATACTCGCCTGAGGCCTGTGTGCGTGTGTGTTGGGGGTCAGCTCGGCTTTGAAGCAGTTTCAGAGGTCCGTGTGCCAGGCAGGTAGACAGGCTGCCCTCAGCCTATAGCCCATGGTACCCTCCCTGTGTGTGTGTGTGTGTGTGTGTGTGTGTGTGTGTGTGTGCATATGTGTGTGTGTGTGTGTCTCAGGGGAAGTCTCTGGTGGTCACAGAGTTCTGTCTGACACATGAGGGATGGCCTCCCTCTCTACTCTCTTTACCCTTCTCTACTTTCTACCACTCCTTCTTTTCTCTCGTTCTTCATCTCTATCTCTCTCCTCTCCTCTCCTCCTCTCATCACCTCCTCTCTCCGTCCTTCCATCCCTCCTTCAGTTCTCTCTGCATTCTCCAAGACATGCTTCAAGACACCACAGTTGAAAAATACACTTTCTTCGGTTAACTACCTTGAAACGTGAATCCTTTATCGAACCCACAATGCACTGGGCTTTCCTTGACCTTCATGTGATCTGATTCTCATAATGACACATAAACTAAACCAAACTACTTTAAAACCATTTGAAAGTAAAGTGAAAATATGTTTTTTTCTCTGATCAGAGTGAATAAATTATTGAATTTACATTGAACCATAAACGTGATTGACAAAGTGGGAGAAACTGCAGATTCCTTATTGCCTGAGAATCATTTTTTCTGCTTCACACAAAACATGAGCTGAAAGAAAACTCATCCACATGAAACTCTTCGTGCCTCCACTTGTATTCTTTCTTCCATTTCTCTCTTCAATATCCTTTTAATTTAAAATCAGAGGAATCTGTTTCTTCTTTCTTTGTGTTTTTGTGACTCTGACATTTCTCCAGAGATGTTTTCACATTTCAGGCTGTGTTAGAATCTCCTTAATTTTATTCAGAGGGAAAACGCTTTTCAGAGATCGGCTTGAAGTCAACCTGCCTCCTCTATGTTAGTGAATGGGACATGGACCAAACAAATTTCTGTAAATCTGAATACCTGTCGGGCAACGTTCATTTTCTCTGACTGGTTCAGACAGAAAACTACAACCCAAGTTTATCTGGATACTTTAGCCTCATTTTTGTACAATGAAAGGAAGTGTGGTTGTCTTTGGAGGGGACGGAGGCATACATTAGTAAAACCAACACATCACTCTGCAACAGTTAATGATTGGAAAGACTGTTGCATCTATTTGAATTTGTCTCCTAGTTGTTTACAGATGTTTTACAGCTGTTTTATTGTTGTCGGCTGAATGTGATGAACCCGTATGATGATTTTCTGAACAGGACCGTGGTCATAAAGAGATGATTTAACAACATGCGTGTTGAGAGCAGATGGTTGTGTAATACATGATCAAAGACTGACAGGGTGATAATGTTACAGCTGATGATGTTACCCCTTGATGTTAATGTTCCTGATGACAGGGCCGACCGTTACACCTGAATTATGCACAAGGAAGTTTTCTGGTTCTGGCCTGACAACTGTCGTCTCTTACAGCTGTCTGTCTGTCTGTCTGTCTGTCTGTCTGTCTGTCTGTCTGTCTGTCTGTCTGTCTGTCTGTCTGTCTGTCTGTCTGTCTGTCTGTCTGTCTGTCTGTCTCTCTGTCTCTCTGTCTGTCTGTCTGACTCGCTGTCTGACTTGCTGTATATATATATAAACCATTTTATAAAGGTAATGTGTGAAAGTTTTACATTAAGTGTGTTTAAAAATGTGTTCTTAACTAATTACTTTTTTCACAAACAGCCTTAAATTTCCAGATTGTGTCTATGTAAATTTCTCACTCATACAATATTATGAGCATAAATTAAAGGTGTATAAGGATTTTTAAAAATTATTTTAGCTCCTCCAATATTTTAACATTAAAAAACGTAAATAAAACAGATGTAAAAAGTGCTTCAGAGGTTTTTGCTTTGTCACACTGGCAAACTGAGGAGACAACAGACAGGTGATGGGTCGTCCACGCCCACACACACACACACACACACGGCCACACACACACACACACACCCACACAGTAAACAGACATGAGGGCAGACACCCTGAGGCGTGTGGTTGTGGTTGTGGTTTGGAGGGAGAGGTTTGTTTTCATTACTGCACCATATGGAGAATGAAGCTCAGAATCAGGCATATCTCATCATCTCATCATCTCATGCTCCGCCCTTCTTCCTCTTTTTCACTGCTCGTCGCTCTCAACCTCTCGCTCTTCTCTTTTGACTCTTTCTCTTTCAAACTGTTTTACAAGGTGACATGAATATATGTCTGGGAGATGAGGCACATTCAATATATTTAGTTGAAGGACTAATGTGTTTACATTCACACAGTGATTTATCTAAAACCTTAAAAGTCGAAAGTGAAGGCAAAGCGTCTTAAGTGGCTGGTTTTAGATCCGCCTCCTCCATGTCAGTGAATGGGACATGGACCAAAATAAAACGTCAGAGTACATTTAAAATAAAATTGCCCCATAGATCATTTCTGTCATTTATGGTAGTTTTTATTACACTGATTTTTCAGTTAAGTTTGGTTGCAATTTGTAATTTGACGCTGTAAAAATGTTGTGAAACATGAACACATATTCCAGCAGATAAATCGCACTATAATTTGCTCCAAGCATTTTTCCTCTTCTCCTCCTGCTAACATGTTGTCGGCCCAGTGTGTCACGGTGAATTCACAGTCTCCTCCTCCTCCTCCTGCAGTACAGTATATGTCATGTTGGTCGGTAATAAACCTCCTCCATCTCACTCTGTCAGTGTGTTTGTTGCCATGAATGGGATTTAGTGTCACACACAGACAGCCAAGGCTCCTTAAAGCGTGTTCTCACACACCCCGGTCCCTCCCTAACCCCGCTCTGCATGTGTGTGTCTGTGTGTGTGGGTGTGTGTGTGTGTGTGTGTGTGTGTCAGGTAGGTTAATGCAGCCCTGTCATCAGAAGTCTTATCACTGTTGGACAGGATTCAGGGCTCCACCTCGGTGTCAACTGAACACACAAGCACACACACACACACTTAAAACACCATGACTTATTTCTTGGCACCTAATTAACGTTTTGCTTGGAAAGTTCAACACCTAGAAACTTTATTTGGTTCCTTGTCAGACGTGTCTGTGTGCGTCTGTTTATAAGCAGCGGGATTGGAGATCACACTCGCAGCAGCTTTGGAAAAACCAAATGCCCAAAGTATTTCCGGGACCATGACTGAGCTGCGATCCTTCCACCTCGAGGAGTCGACTTTTAAAAACAGCCACAAGAGCAATTTCAGATCTTGTGCTTCTGTAAACTCCACGTCTGTGAAAAAAGAAGACATGTAAATACACAGCCACTGTTTTTTCAGTTTGCACCTTTTAATTAAGGAACAGTGAATGCAGCATAATTTAATTTTGAATATCAAAACTATTTTCTGTTAGTGGAATCTCATTTTAAATTGTTCTCACTACCAGAGGACCTCGTTGGTCTTTGCAGCACAAAGGCAACAGCATTATGCTTCATGCACATACACATTGAACAAACTCTGGAGAATATCCGGAGTTCAGTGCATGTCTGATAAGAAGCTTACTTCTCTCTAACAGATTCCTGAGACGTGGTCACCAGTAAGTCTCTCTCTTCCCTGATATCCACTTATTTGCTGTGGTTCTCTGGTCACTTCCTGCTGGACTCACAGGTAACGGAATCATCGTATCTGAGATTGACAATCAGCAAACAGGGAATTACTTCCTTCAGTCTGAAGTCATGAAAGTCAAACAACTGCAGATCGTTGAAGTGACTGAAAGCTCTGGAGACCTGCAGAGTTAGATGTTGATTCTCATGGGTTCAGTACTATAGGTATTACACACCATGTGATTGACCAGTACCGCCCACAGGGTGCAGGTTGCAGGTGTGGGTGGGCGTGTCGTGTCCTCGAGCTCTCAGTCAGGCTCCACCCCCTCACCTCCAAATATGGTTGCTTCTGGTTCCCAAAAAACAAAATGGCGCAAAAAAATGGCAAACTCGAGGCTTCAAAACAAAAACAATAAAAACCAAAACAGTGGATTTCCACCTGAATGTCTACTTTGAAAATCTCCTGCAGCTGACTTTACCTTTCAGACTGATGGGAGCGTTGAGTCCTTTACATCAGACACCTTCCTTCCTCCTATACGACCGGCCAGTGTTTGCAGTGTTGTTAACTGTTATCTAGAACATGAGGATTATTGTAGCCACTTATTTGATGAACAGAAAGCGCTATCTGTTTAATGGCGCGCCTGCGAGGGCGCCCACTTAACAATATCCAACCTTAATGATAATATTAATGTGTTCCGAGATGAGTCGAGCAGAACAATTAGAGTCAAGCAGCCGCAGAGTGTTTGGCGGCTTATCGCACCGCAGCTACTGTCAAAGACAAATGGTTTTATCTGTGAAACAACTTATTACACAGACGATCACCTTAAAGGGGAGGGAAGGCAGGACACGCACAAACACTGCTACACACACACATAGGCAAACACACACTCTCACATACACACACAAGTTTATCTACAAGGTTAAACCTATTATTAACCCCAGGGGTCTGAGTATTAAACTCTCCCTCTTGACGGACAAAAGATCTTCCTGAGGAGAATAACAATCACACAACGACTGAAGAGGGAGCCTGATAGCTTCTTTTTTAAAAGAGAGAAAGCCACATGAAAAAGATAAATAAGCTGTGATTGCCTCCTTCTCCTCCTCCTCCTCCTCCTCCTCCTCCTCCTCCTCCTCCTTTCCACCTCCTCCCACTCCCTGCGTCCACACCCTGAGGCTCATGGGTAAAGCCTCGGTATCAGGTGAAGCCTGATTCGAAGTTAGCACCATTCCTATTGTCAGCCTCCTTTTATGTGTCATATTAGTTACAGAGAAACAAAGGTGGGATCGATCCAGAGGAAACTAGGTACAGAGAGAGAGAGGGAGAGAGGGAGAGAGGGAGAGAGATGGACTGAGAGAAAAAAAGAGAGAGAGAGTAAAAGCAGCATGTTAATATCACGTTTTTATTCAGTGGGACAGGAACCCCTCGTGACACACACACACACACACAGAAAGAACAACGACAAGGTTAATTCTGCTCTTTACAGGCTGAGAGCTTAGAACTCAGTAAAAGTTTATTATTGTCATGATACTGCAAATACTTTAAAAACAGTTGACTGAAAGAATCATCCTGAACACAGGTTTACATCTTTTTACGGCACTAAGGAGTTTTTTTTAAAAGCTAATATAGATTAAATTATATTCCTCTCATTGCTACGGCCACATTGATGACTCGAGCACCGCGAGTAAACCAGACCAGAAGGAAACTCAGTATCTTAGCTCCACCAAGGCCTGACAGTCCACTTATGAAACCTCTACATCCTGATTTTCTTTTTTTCAGCACAGGGGCAAAAATATCATCTCCTTTGTGCAGGTAATAAATGTAAGAATGTCAATATTGAATGTCTCAGAGGAGAGGAGAGGAGAGGAAGAGGAATAAGAGGAGAGCAGAGAAAGAGGAGGGGAGTGGAACGAGAGAAGAGCATGAGGAGAAGAACGAGAGAAGAGGAGAGGAGAAGAACGAGAGAAGAGCGGAGGAGAGGATTAGAGGAGAGGAGAGGAACGCGTTAAGAGTGGAGGAGAGGATTAGAGGAGAGGAACAAGAGAAGAGGAGATGAGTTTAATGAGAGGAGGAGTGGAATGAGAGAAGAGCGGAGGTGAAGAATGAGAGGAGAGGAACGAGAGAAGAGGAGAGGAGTTCCTCCACCCACTCCCAGGGGATTGAAAGGAGAGCAGGGCTGACCGGTGGAAGGACACAGGATTAAACAATGAAGGATGATTCTCCTCCTCTTCCTCTCTGCCAGGAAGGAGACTTTAGGTTAAAAACCTTTTGATAAGAGTTCAGTGATATCAGTGATCGTCTGCTCCTCTTCCTGCCCCAGTTTAGGGTCCTGATGGGAACAAACTCCACCAATCAGTCATGGTGTCAGGAAACCTGTTCATACAGTCGCGTTGTTTACTGCACGTGTGAGGACAGAAATCTGCTCCCTGGATTTAATTCAAATTGAGATTTAGAAGAATATTAAGGGGAAGGATTGAATGGGGCCATTGCATGGTTTCAGAAAGTAGTTGTAGGAATAAACCTTCAAATAAAAAGAGAAAATTATATAAAAAAAAAACTCCTGTGCAGGTTCTTCTAATGAGAATCCGAGCGGCGGAGAGAAGCCTTGATCGGCTGCTATGTACTCTCTTTCACATTCGCACAAACAAGGACAGATTCGACTGGCGGCTAACCTTGGAGCCGCGATGATTCCAGGACGGAGATCTTCCATCTCGCTCGGCAGCTCCAGCGAGCATCAAGGTGACGGGTACATTCAGTTTCCATCCAGCTGCTTTGAAGAACACTGGGGCGGGTGACCTTGGTCGCCTCCATGTTTCTCTCGCTTGGAGATGGAAACTAACAGAGAGGTCGTGTTTTTAATCAGTTGAGTCAAGTGTTTTTGGATTAAAAGCAACAAAAAAAAGAAAATCCTGATCATCGTGCGTCTGTTGGTCTTCAGCTCATCCCAGCGCCCAACATAACTGGTTAATGTTTTTATTCAGCAGCTTGATGACCACTCAGAACCGTTTGGTGACACTCACACATTCATACTGTGCATCTGTGTGCAGCACTTTTTCTATGAGAGGCAATTCGGGGTTCAGGATCTTGCCCAAGGACACTTCGGCTTGCAGATGGGGAAGACTGGAATCAAACCGCCCACTTTCTGGTTAGAGGACGGTCGCTCTACCCCCCTCCGCCTCAGCCGCACTACAAAAAACATGCTAAATAACCAACTTTAAATGTAGAAGTAAACTTGTTTGGGTTGTGATGCTCTGCTCTTCTCGTGTTTACATCTGTACGACCGGTCGGGCTGTTCCTGCTCTTCGTCACTCCGCCCCGAGCGCAATGCATGATGGTATATTGCTCAGTTAGTGACCGTCGGTTGTGCACTACTTTTTATGAAACGTGGGGGAAACAATGCTGAACTATGTAGGGAGTAACAAATGTCCCTAAACATATGAATATGAACGTGGCTCCTGAACAATGTGTGTCTTCCACCTGTCACTGCACTGGAAAATATGTGGGAGAAATTATATTTAGCTGCCTTTAGCTACTTTTTATAATGAATCCTTAAAAGAAGCTGTGGTCCAGTTTGTGTTGTCGTGCCCGTTCGGCCACTTTGTCTGTATTTCCGACTGAAAAAAATGTTTACCTTGATGTCAATGTCTGATGCTGGCGCACTTCCTCTCTCCTGTAGCGCTCTCTGGTTTCACGGCAGGTCAGGGTGGCATGAGAATGACCTGGCAGGTGGGGTCGGAGGTCGCGGGGTCAGGGCTAGGCTCAGGTACGGGGCTCCTGTTACACTGAGGGAGACAGGAGAGGGGTCTTGTCACTCACTGTCAGCAGATCACAGCACTGAACCATAACCTTCACCTCTCTGACAAATCTCTCAGCACTGGAGCCTTCACCTCTCGGAGCAGGAAACAGGAACGTGGATCAATATTGAGTTACTGACCTTGAGCTGATGATTTGAATCAAAATTCAGTTCAAGATAAATTTCTTGCGTGAGTCTGTAAAAACATTGTTGGTGTTAATTATGATCTGAAACAAAACTACCTGTTACCTCAGTAATAACCATATTCATTTATATCTCATCATACACACATCCCATCCCTTTCAGATGCAGACACACTTTCTTACGTTGTTACATTTACAAGATAAAGAAAAGAAAAAGAGATGACACACAAACAAAAAAGAAAGAAAAATCTAAAGAAATCACAAATGAGGAAATAGTTTCCAAAACAAAACTCATTTCCTCCAGATAACTGGGTAATTTACAAAATCAATATTATTTAGGGATAACAACATTTTCTATGCTAATCATTTAAACAGCACGTTGGTCAGATCCAATTTTCTAAATTAATGTAGATTTCTTCAGCCAAAGGTCAAATACCTGATCTCAGCTGGGCACAGAGATCTTTGCTTTTCAGATGAAACACAGCATAGTTCTGTTTATCATATTCAATTTATATCTTTGTGAAAATTCACATTAAAAAGTCCTTCAATCCCCAAAGTACAGAACAATGTGGACACATCTTTAGAGGTAATTTGTCTTGTCCACCTGGTTTCTTATCTGTCAAGTCACCAATATATTTTCAAATAAGTCTCACCCCATATAATTATTACACAAATATAACATCAGATTAGTATCTACATGTGTAGTTCACAGCGTTTAGAGTCTCCCTGCTCTTCATCTCATTCTCTGTCTCCCTCTAGTGCTTTGTGGTCCCCGAGTGGGTTTGAAGCTTTAATTTAACTTCTTCTTTTGTGCATCTGTTTAATCTCACACATGTTGACACCTGAGGCAGGAGATCAACACGAAGGATGTGGACATGAATTCACAAACACACATATCGTCATATGATGCAGATGTAAGTTTTGTTGTTCATTTGAAATATTCAAGGGAACTCAGGACAAACTTCTGCTGGTTGTCAAAAGTGTTTAAGCCAAGTACAGCAAACACACACACACACACACACAGATTTATGAGACTTTGGGAATCAGCAGCTTAGCATGAAAGCAAAGGTGAAACTGAATCTGTAAATTGCAGAGCAGGGAAAAGGAAAGAGAGAGAGAGGGAGAGAGAGGGAGACAGAGAGCTGTTATCAGAGCAGGGGCGAGTGTAACATCATCCCTCTGCTAGAGTTTCCTGATCGGGTCAGCTGACTGCAGCCTCGCTTTGTGATTGGCTGATTGGCTCTTGCAGCCAGGTAATGATGTAAGGTGAGTGTGTGGGAACGGTAGAGAGTGATAAACCAGTGTGTGTGTGTGTGTGTGTGGGAACAGGGCAGGTTGATAACAGCTTTTTCCCACTGCTGCCATATGACCCTCTCACCTGCCTACCGAACACTGGTTATCACCAAATTCGACACAGCAGGAGGTCTGTGTGTGTACATGTGCGAGTGTTTGAATAACCCGAGTGAAAAGAAAGCACGAGATCGAGGAGAGTTTCGCAACCTGGAATCAGAAATACGAATCAGAGCTGAACAAAGAAAATCAAGGAAACAGAAAAAGTTTCATCACTGGTTCAGGAGCAGGACAGAGGAGAGAAAGACTTTATGACAAGAGTCAGGCCCCACACACATCTCACAGGGTTTAATGGCAAAGAACGTTTCACCAGAGAGAAAGAACTTTCCGATCCAGGAACATCCTGAGGTTGAAAAATGATTCACACCTTCTATTTAATCATGACAGCTGTATTTCTCCTGTTTTATGTTAAATCATTGTAACTTTTCCAACATGGTTGCATTGTATTATACCATATTAGTAGTATTATTAGTAAGTATTCCATTCTAATTATATGTCTGCACTTGACATTAATATGATTCGTCTATGCTGAAATAATCTGTACTTTTAAATTATTCTCCCGCCAGCATGATCTTCTTTTTGTGTTGTGTTGTTGGAGGAAAAAAGTCCCCCTTCTGCCCCTCCAACACACACACACACACACACACACACACACACACACACAGATTTACTGCACCATCACCAACAACAGCTCCCAGCATCCCCCACCAAATCCGTCAGCACCATCCAGCATGGTTCCCACCCTAATTGGCCAAAACCTTAATTGATCCTGGCCTTTACTTTAGTGTGTGTGTGTGTGTGTGTGTGTGTGAGTGTGAGTGTGTGTGTGTGTGTGTGTGTGTGTGTGCTTTCTGGACAGGGGGAGAGGGAATGACAGTCAGTGGGAATAGATTTTCTGGGAACTGGAAGCCCCCATGAACACCACACTACATTTAACACACACACACACATGCACACACACACACACACACACACACACACATGCACACGTACACGCACATGCACATACACTTCTTCGCCCCTCGACCCCCCCACGCTGGAAGAAGCTGGCTGGTTCTCAGACACCTGCTCATTACCATTGCTAATTAGGTACCATTAATCAGGCCTGTATAAGTGTGTGTGTGTGTGTCAGTGTGGTTTATGCATGTGGGCATGTGTGAGAATTAAAACAGGAAAAAAGCTGTTTTTCAAAGACAGAAAGTGAGTTTTTTTTTTAAACAACACTTTCAAATAATAATTGTCACAGAAAATAAAGTTTTACTCAAATTGAGTCTTTTTCCTGATTCATTTAGCAAAGTATGTTATTTGTGTGATTGTTTTCAGGCTCACGTATATATTTAATGGAAAGTGGGTTTTTTTTTTACATCTTCTGCTTATTTTTCACACACTTCCCTTTCTTTCTTATTAAATGAAAGTAAAACAGATGTAATCCACCGATGAGGGTTTTGTTTTCACCTCTTGTTTACTGGCTGGTCTGGATGTTTTTATGTTTGTAAGCAAGATTACACAAAAACACCTGCACAGATTCAACTTACATTTAGAGGACTGATATCTACGTGTGTTCAATGTGGTGCAGCTTGACTGAATTGAAGGGGACTGTTGGTGTGTGTGTGTGTGTGTGACATCCTGGTGTTGTTGTTTTAGATCTGAACACGTATCCTCAGTGTGACTCAACCTCTCGCTGGTCAGAGCAGCTGAGGAGGTTTCACTGGGGCCTCGGGAGCATTTCTCATGAATCACAGATTAACACACAGTGGCCTTTCTTCCATCTGTGTGTGTGTGTGTGTGTGTGTGTGTGTGAAGATAATGAGCGAGATGCATCAGTGAGCTGTGTCATCCAAGGGCAGTAAGGAGGGAGACACACACGCACACACACACACACACACATTCCTCCAGTGTTAGCAGAGGTATTCCTGCCTGGCTCCGCTCACTCAACCCAAAACAATAAAAACACAGAGGAGAACAACAGAGCGCTCGCCTGCTTCTGAATCATCTCATTGCGACTCAGTGAGGCGGATGAATAATGTAAGAATCAGCTCAGACATGAGTTTACTGTAAACATCTCTGGCTGCATATTTATCACACAGTTGATGAAGTTGATGGTGATTATTAAACTTGGGAGCATTTTTCCCACTGCACCTCCGCAACTGATGAGAATAATTTATGTCTGAGCCATTGAACTCAAAGAAAGCATCAACACCCAATGACTGTTCCTTTTGTCTTTTTATAATTGTGATACTATCAAATAAAGTTTTAATATTTGTTGATTTGCCACTAGTATTTGTTATACTGTAAATTAACTTGTAAATGACCCTGTTTGTTAGTTTAAAAACAGTTTAACATTTAAATTCATTAGGTCTTTTTTTTTTTATTGCATCTGCACCAAATTGCACACATTCATAAATATAATATATCTTGCTTTCAGACATGCACTGAATCCTGGAGATTCACGCAAATGTCCGAGTGAGAGCCTCCGGATTATCTGCGGACTTCCTCCGCCTGTCCCACTTTTATAAAGTCTGCAGAAAGTCAGGAGAATCTGACGTGAGAACAAATATCTCCTGGTGAAAAAGCTTCGACACACACGTAGAAGACACCGACGAAGAGAGAGTTTGTGTTGATAAGAGCAAACACACGTCTGTGTGTTGTAAAGAAAATCACGTGATCTCCGCAGCAGAGTTAATACGTCACTTCCTGTCTCTGGCTGCTCCACCTCTCACCTGAGTTGTGCAGAGGGTTTCATGCTGTTGTGAAAGCGTCTGTGCAGAAAACCTCCTGCTGCTTTGTGAAAAGAAAACTCTGGACCCAAATCTCTGGACTTTACCCACAGGTCTTGTTTGAAAACGGCTTGAGATGCCAAGTTTTATAGAGTACAGAGCTCACACACACACACACACACTGTGTTTGACGAGCCCTAACCAACCCTCTCTTGTTAAGAACAGGAAATTCCTCTTGGGTGTAAACAGTTGTTTATTAGCATCTCTGCTAATTCACACACAGACACACACATACAAACATTAACACTCGGCATGTGCACTCTCATAAACAACACTCGTTCACACATTCACACATGCTTTACAGACAAGGACAGCTGCAAATGTGTGTGTGTGTGTGTGTGTATGTGTGTGTTCTCACCTTGTTATCAGTTTCAGTTATTACTTCACACCTCTGCTACATGGGGCTAATGTGACCCCACACATCAACACACTCACTGTTTCAGTGTCTGCTGTCAGTGTGTCTCAGTATTAGAGCTAGTTTAATATATTCTTACAGAATAAACTAAAATTACAATACAGCACAAGTCTAAAAACATGTAAGAATGTTCACACAAGCTTAAAAATTTACTCAGATTTAAAGCTTTTCTGCTGTTTTTATTTTGAAATCTGTCAAACTGTCTCTTTGCAAACTTACTGGATTGATGTCCATCCATGGAACTTCAATGATGTAAATATAGAAACGTATAAGTTGAATCTTGACTCATAAGACCGAAGCAGGAGGCAGATGTTGTTGTCATCATCATTTTCAAATGTCTCACTTCTCGCCTGAGTTTTCAAATCATCAGTGTTTGCAAACCTCTGCGTTTTAGGTGCTTCAAAACTGAGAGTATAGCAACAGTGATGCGTTTTCAAACTAAAACGTTGTGGTGTGGATGTCGCCTCAGTGTTCACCCTGTGTTGACACTGGCTCAAGAGTAAATGAGGCCCTTCCCATCCAAGGGGTCTAATCAGGTGTGGGACAGAGCTGCTATAAACCAATCAGAGGAGAATTAAGAAGGACCTGGAGCCAATAGGAGAAGTGCTATGTGGTAAATGTGCAGAACAACAGGGAGACGGACAGATCGATGCCAAACAAAGACGAACAAGAAGACTGGAGAGGAAAACATCACATTTACGCCTCAGAATAACACAGAGGGTTATTCATCTGCTCTGGGTTATTAATAGTGTTTTTCAATAGCTTCACGACGAGCGTCAATATTCATTATGACTAACGGAGTGTAAATGAGCTGGATACACCGGACGCTTTGTGTGAGGCCAAAGAAAAGCCAGGGGGAGCGAACAGGAAGTGCGGCGCATTAAGTCATTTATGTGGCACAGTAATCTACTTAGTGATTCATCTGTAAGTGATGAGAAAAAAGCTCATTCATTTTATTCACTCACATGTTGGTCGGTCCATTTGGGTGGAAAAAAGAAATCGCAATACGGAGAAATCTGCGTTTCCCCCGTTTCACATCATTGCTCTTCCATTTTCCCATTGTGCTGTTAGATTAGTCATAAACATATGTCTCCACATTAGTCCATTTGTTGTAAAAGCCTTATTTCTAATAATCATCGTGTTAGCTGCCCGACACAGAACTGCTGAAGGACTACTCCTGAACAATGTTCCAATACTTGTACACAAAGTCAGTTTCTTCCGTCTATTTTCCTCCTAACTGGCTGCAGCTCAGTGTTTGAACTGTGTAACGGCAGATAAAACCCATTTGGCAGATCCAAGGCATGTGGGAGCCAGATTACCAAATGTTCCACACCACATTAGTCCCATATTACATTAAAATCACAGCACTTTGGGTTTCATTTCAAAACATACCCAGAAATTAAAGCATTAATTACTGTAATGATGGTAATCTGAGGGAATGTGACACCACGTTAGAGCATGACAGATTTAGAGTTTTTCTGAACAGGGCTAATTTAAAAAATGGTTTAATTCTTGCTGAGGTTTGAAGCTGGTAGGAACCGCGGGGGATCGCTTGACACGCTGCCATGTTGAGGAGATGACACACGGAGAAGTTCTCTCAACTTACTTCGAGTGGAGTTCACTCCAGTGTGGCACTGCGGGGCCGGCAGGTCGTTTCAGAGCCATGTGCACGTTGCAAAAGTTTGTTTCTGGTGACGTAAAAACAACCAAAGTCCCTGCTGAGAACAAGTCTGCTGCAGAAGAACCATAAACAGGGATAACAATGCAGGAGACATCAGGACAGAGAGGGTTTTTAAATGGCCAGGAGACATGTTTAAAGCTGTTTCAGTTCTCATACCTAAGTGTCAACTCACCGTGACGTCACCCGTTGGTCTTTTTGAGCTGTTTTGATGCCTCGACTTTTTTGTCCAGCGCCATTTTTCTTTTAAAACAGAAGTAACCATAGTATGCCATATCACAAGGTGTCCCAATGCATGCAATGCTTTATCGTCTATTTGACTCTAAATGGACCATCATTTACAAAATGAACATCATGTTGTATTGAAGAAGGCTGGAAACTAGATGTTAAAAGACTTTATAATTCAAATGAGAAGAAGCGTAAAGCGGAGTCGGAGTCTATGACCATTTTTTTTGTGTAAGTTACAACTAAAGACGCCAATTGGATTTAAGAAACACAAGCAAGTCCAGTTGCCTATGTACATGTTGACAACATTTTACATTTTAAGATACAATGACTGACATTCTTCAAAGATTAATCCGTCTATATTTATACACCGTCAGTGCTGATACCCGACATTGCATTAAACATATATTTTGTTATGATCCTAATCAGTCTCAGATCCTTAGACCAAAGGATAAGAACTAGAATTGAGTCAACAATTTTAATAATTGACAGGGTATGCCTAAAAAAACCAGACTCCAGAAGTGTTTTGTGTTTTGTGGACTCAAACACTTCACACTTGAATCACGCTGATACCTTTAGCCTCCTGCTCACACAGGATTGAGAGGTGAAGAGATCTCTTTTGTTTAAAATCTAAAGATTAGGAGGAAAAACACACCAACGAAATTGTCCGAGCCTCAGTCACAGTAAGAACATAATCACGCTGGAGACTGAAGACACATCAGACTGGTCTTTAAATCAACCCTACACACGGTTTCCTGATGTATTAAACCTGGAAGTGGATGAAAACCAGTGGCTCCTTGCCTCCGAGGCCAGTTGAGTGTTGATGGTCAGGAAAAGCCCCAGAGGCTACGAACTGTCTGGACTTGGCGCGAAACCGCTGAGTTTGAAGGCTGCGTCGACGTGAGCCAGGGATCACACATGTTGGTTAAAAGGATTAATTGGAAAAGGTTCTTCATTTCACTCAGGCCATGTGAACAGTAACAGACTGTAGAGCAGCAGAGTCAAGTCTTGGCTCACCCTGCGTGTGTGTGTGTGTGTGTGTGTGTGTGTGTGTGTGTGTGTGTGTGTGTGTGTGTGTGTGTGAGAACCAGAAGTACCACCAATTCACTAAGTAGTCCAGTTGGAATGACAGAATGACTAAATGGTCCAAAACGGCCAAACAAAGATCCATATGCCCATGCTGTGCATATGCCAGCTCTCTCTCTCTCTCTCTCTCTCTCTCTCTCTCTCTCTCTCTCTCTCTCTCTCTCTCTCTCTCTCTCTCCCACCCCTCTCCGCAGGCCAAGTCAAATCTTGTTGCTAGGTTTTACATGCTGGCAACTCTCCAAGCCACTCATGCATTGGAGTGGACTGTTGGACTCTGTCAGATGCAGACGCACACTCTCTCTCCCCCCCTTCTACACACACACACACAAACACACACTCGTAAACACACACGCACACACACATACAGCCGTCATATGTATCATGCAAAGCAAAGTGAAAGCTCCCATTGATAGTGCAGCCGGAGTGAGACGGTAGGAAAGACAGGCTGAAGGAGAGAGACAAGCCAAAGTGAGAGGGAGGGAGACATTTCTCTCTCCTTAACAACCATCATCTTCAATCACCACTTCCTCGTCCTCCTCCTCCTCCTCCTCCTCCTCCTCCTCCTCCTCCTCGTTGGCCGTCGCAGGCTCCAGCTCTGACTCCCCGTCCACGTTATTAGCATTTTTGGAGAGTGAAATGAAGTTTTGAGGAGGGATACCACTCAGTCGCCCCTGATACAGGAACAGGCTTTCATCGATTCCACTTAATGAACTCACTTTACTCCAGGATCCTTGGGGGTCTGTCGACCAGAAGATCAGTTCCAACTGCGTCCAAAGAGGAGAATGTGGGAGTAAGGGAGTCAACCAGAGAGATAAACAAGAAGAGTGACACACATCTGACGGCAGAAAGTGAAATCTGTACATTCATCATGTCTGAAACACAAAAATAACCCATCGTTCCTTCTCCTTCACTAGAGAATTGATTTAAAATCTAAATAGATGAACATTTATAATTATTTTAGAAGCAAATATTTAGTCAATGTGAAAAAGGTATGAAGGTCTCATAGATTCACTATGACAACTATGATAACGTCATTACAAAGATACAAACAAAGTCTTCTGTATTTGTGTGCATGTGTTTATATCAGGCCAGGGTGTTAGATATAGAGTGCACAAATGCTAAATCTTGCAAACTAAGACGAGAGAACACACGAGTTCAACACAAGAGTCTGGATCACATCTGAATCGTTTTTTATTAATATCTGCTCCAGTAAAACTAATATTGTGTGTGACCATGAAGACACAGTTTCTAAAGTGTCATTTTGAACATATGTTTTGCTAAATATTGAATATCGTTGCTCCTCTTGTGTCACGTTCAGCTTCTGAGAGTCTAAAAACTCCAGTGCAACAATCAGAGGGTTAAGAAACAGCGAGGAACCAAAGAGTCAGGTAAACACACGAGCAGCTTATTGGTGAGTATATATCACCATCTAGTGGATGTAGGAAGAATCAGTGAAGCTCCAGAAAAACAACATGACCCAATGGGATTAGTGTTATGTTGGATATATATGCACTAAAAGTTAAGTTATTAATATATTAATCCAGCGAGAAGTTCACTCTTAATGGAATAGAAATACAAAAAAACCTTTAATTTACAGAGAAGATGTGAACTGTTGAAATATCTTTCTATATTTGTGAAACCACAATATATAACTGTGCAAATGTTTATAATAGGTCACTTTAAATACCACGAAAAATAGTACCTCTACATAAATCCATGAAAAATATACTTCATTCGGAATTAAACTAAAATAATAATTTGTACATTTTTTGTAATGAAAAATTAAACATATATTAACGTAGTAAAATGTAAAATTATGCAAATATAAATATAAAAATATATCTGCATGAGATTAAAGCTGTTTCGAGGAAGAAATGTGATCGAACATGTAACTTATCACATTTAAATTCATACATACTCATTAATTTTGACATGATTTTATATAAGTGACATATTCTCTCAACCCCACACACACACACACACACATACACACACACACTCAAGTGATTATTGGTGTTATTTACATAAAGAAGTGAGACCACTAAACTAGGGCCTCTCTGAAGCAGGTATTAGACACACACACACACACACACACACACTTGTATATACAGACACTTTTCAAAAGCCCCTGTCCTCCTTCATTTCCTGCTTTGTCTTTGAAAGCTGTGGGTGTTTAGCGGCATGCTGCCACTTCAGAAGAAAAGATATGGGGGTAAAGAAAAGAGTGATGGAGAGAAAAGGAGGGAGAGAGGATGAAGCAGGCCGGACAAATGTTTGGTCTGTGGCTGATGGAGGCGTCAGATAAACATGGTGGTCCGCCCGCCTCCGAACACGCACCTGACGCCGTATGTAGCAGAGACAAGAGCAGGCGACTGGAAACTGCTTTTTTCCATTTACACATTTTTACATTTGAATGTCGCGGATTAGGTTGAACTAGCAATTAAAAAAATCTGTCACAAAGTTTGTGTTAAGTCATTTCAGAGTTCTGTGTAACTTTAGCTATAAAGACTTTAGTAAAATAAAGCATCGTTCATTCAAAAGCAACGAATTACAGCCAAACCAAGTGGTCGTTTAATGTGAAACCATTTTGTAACGTGAGATGTGTTGTGTTGTTTTTGTAAAATGTCATTTAAAAAACATCCCAATTCACATGAAGTCTGAGGACAGATATTATTTTATATGAGCAAGCTAACATTAGCTCTGTCACTTAGTTCAGCTGGTCAGTAGCTGGGTGTGGATATTCAGTAAAACAATACATGTCTTCATTAGAAGTGGTCTGTGTGGTGCAACTCGTTTGAATTTAGTTGTGTAACATATATGCAAAGTTTGAACTTGTGAGCCAGTTCAGATTTCTGTCAGTTTACTGAGCGAGTACAAAACCTTTTCTGTAAATCAATGTGTGTAAGTGTCACTGTGACTGTGAGAGGAAACATTTGTAAGATGAAGAAAAAGTCACAACAGATTTGCTTTGTGCATTTTTCAGCCTTTGGAAACTAGATTTGATCTGAAGTGTCAGTTTGAGTTTGAAGGTTTGACCCTGTCCTCCAGTTAAGATCACATGTCTCCTCTGTCCAGACTTCACTGTGAAATAAACCTCACTCCATCAAGTGTGTGAGAACCAGCCCGAAAACCAGAAAATCATACTTTTCTGTGCAAAACTACTCAACCTACAAATCTGCTTTTAGTTTTATTGATATCTACATAACCTTGATGCATTTAATGCATTCAGACACTTGCATTTAACCATTTTGTGCTTATTGCAGACACACACACACACACACACACACACACACACACACACACTCACACACACACACACACACACACACACACACAGTAGCAGTGGGGCTGGTATCAGACGTTACTTCAGTTTGCACAGATAAGAGAAGTTGTGAAATGAACTATGCAAATCTTTCCACTTCAGCTCAAACTCAGTCTCATATCAAAGCTGTGGAGTGATAACGGCTCACACACACGCACAAACACACACACACACGCACACGCACACACACACACACACACACACACACACGTTAGACTCTGTTGGTGGTCTCTTCCCCTCTCGTCTGCCTTTCCCTTAGATTAGCCGACTGACTGACTGGTATGTAGAACTTCATACTCAGACGTGAGAGTCAGACTTTAACTGAGCTGAGTTGCTGAAGGTTTAACAGAAGGAAACTCTGACAGTTTTTTATGTTTTTATCAACAGTATTTATTAGTGATACTGGTCCTACACATCTATTTTCATGGCAATTGAAAAAAACACACAGGAATGAAATCACTAATAAAATTTAAATGTATTAAATTGGGTAATATAATATTTAATTGATATATTTTTATATAAAATCAAAACAATACATTTCAATGTGAACAGATTTTGTATCTGAAAAAAATACATACAACTTTTAAATATATTTAAGTAGTCTACATACAAGTACAAAAATAAATGGCCTGTATTTACATTTGTGTGAGTGCATTTCACAGTATTGAATCTACTTTTAGACAATATATCTTATCATGGTAATGCACATCAATCAATGTAAATACTAGCATGTTTCATATCTATAAACGATTTCATCTGATAATTATTTCATTCAAGAATCTTATTCAAGATCACAATCCTGCTTTTGATTATAAAATAAATACTTGTACACAAACATTTATGTATATATAAACCACTTGTGCTTTCCATGTACCGTAAATGTAGAGGAACAAACTTTCTGAGTTTGAATGTGTGTGTGTGTGTGTGTGTGTGTGTATGTGTGTGGGTATGTGTATGTGTGTGTTAGGCTGCAGGTGTGCCATAAGTGTGTGTGTGGGACATTCTCCTCTGGTGCTGGAGCAGAACAAACATGGATTAGAGCCACACCACCATGCAGGTATCAACAACTCTCTGTTCATCTATGCAGACACACACTCTCTCTCACACACACACTCACACTCTCTCACACACACGCAAACAGCCAGCTGCTACGGCTTACATGATGTCAGGGCCATTAAAGTCGTGTAGCTGGAGAGGGCAGACACACAGATGAAAGGCCTGTCATTTAAACTGAGTGAACTATTAGAAAGCTTAGAGCCGCTGACGGACAGACAGGTTCTCTGCCTCGAGGCGCGGCGGCTGCAGAGGCCTGGGAGCTGCATGTTGAACATACAGTGTGAGTCTATTACCATGAAGTGGACGTTGTTTATTCTTTACGTCGTTATTCAATCAGAAAAGCTGCGTACGATGAAGTCTCGCTCAAGAGGAGTGATTGATGACTTTGATGTGGGCTAACTCCTTCACACACACACACACACACACACACACACACACACACACACACACACACACACACACACACACACACACACACACACACACACACACACACTCATCGACTCACCTGCTGCCTTAGTCTGGAGGTGTTCAATCCATCGGGAGTTCAACCGAAGGTTTTCCTGATAACATTCACACAAACGTACAGTTGCACATGCACACCTGTGACCCGGCCGCCCACTGCATCACACCCACTGGTTTTTACCCCCGAAAAACAAGAAGCACGATTTTCCAAAGCTGTTCCAGAACTAACACATTATCATAAAATATCTCATTAAAGATCATCACAGTGACAAAAATAAAAAGACTTTCTGTCTGTATATGTATTATTTCCACTCTGCAGGCTTCTACATATGATTTTAACAGTTTTCATCATGGCACCAATGTACTGGTAAAGTTACAGCCTCAAGGATTAGCTATGATAAAGCATGATTCATATTTTGATATGGGACATTCTGCTTAAACACAATCATTTACTTTTTTAATGAGATGCTTTGATACAATTTTCTGATCAACTTTTATTCTTATATTTCTGACTTGAACATTGAAATGCAAGACCCTTTTCTTGCCATGGAGTATTTTTAGCACTTCTACTTCTATTCTGCCATCGCCGGATAAGTAGAAACAACATATCACCGCACTAACTGTCGGCTAAAATAAACCAGATGCCGCTGAGCATGTCTGAACTCATGTGGACACACACCGGTCCGAGCCAGCTGCCGCTCAGTCAGTCCCCTGCAGCCGGGGAGCCAGGAGAAGGAGGATAGGGGCCCTGAAAGGCCAAGGTCAGCAGGGGCCAAGGTTACCACAGCAACGTCAAACACACAGATGCATTTACACAGGCACATGCATGTTGTGACCGAGAGTTACCACAGTAACTTAATACAAAACACACACACCTCGTCAAGGAGGGGACGGATGTGTGGTCGACTTCGGAGGTTTTATCACAGTTAATTCTCGACACTTTTACGCATGCAGGTTCTCTCTATACACACCTGTGTCTCCCAGGTACATGTCTAATCTGTATAGACACGTAAATCCTCTTTTATACATGTTTTAATAGGAAAAAAAGAAGTTCAGTGAAGAAAAGAGGGTAAAATGACAGGAAATAGAAAAAGAAATTCTAAAAGTCGCTCAAAAAGGAGGTCAGTTCCAGAAATGTTCTTTTTTACTTGAAGGTTTTTTCAAATGTTTTCTCTGTAAACTACCTTCAAGTGAGAATATCTGTCTATTCCATTGAATGTCTTCTATCTGTATCCGGGACAAGGAAGTGAACTATCACCACAGGCAGGATTTCATCTTTTACAAAACCACTCAGAAAGAAAATGTCTGTTTGTTTGTGTCAGAATGATGGAGGGGCGAGGGTTTGCATTTTCAAGCAGCTGCTTGTCCTGATAGAAATGAAGCAGATCGGAAAAGCAGCAAAGCATAGATTCCCCCCTTCCTACACACACACACACACACACACACACACACACACACACACACACACACACACACACACACACACACACACACACACACACACACACATACCTTTGGGATCTCACTCAAGAGGGAACCCTTTGACATGGGACTCAGAGCAGTTCAGTTGCTCTGTGGGTGGCTGCCCTGCATCACCAAAAAAACATGACTCATCCCTGAGAATCAGTTTGTGAATCTTTCCGAACACTCGCGGAGAATGTGTTGCAATGCAGTAAACTTCAAAGTGGGTGCAGAGATAAAAAAAAAAAATAGAAAAGCTGCTGCTGTAAAATTGCACCAATTTGATCAGATACAACCCAGTGAATAGGGGTTGGTTGCAACAACAACAAGAAAAAGTAGCATCCCCGGTTATTTCATGTCTCCTGTTTCGCCCTATCTGATAAAAATAGGGTCTCGGGTTCTGATTAAATGTGAAAAGATGTTCCATCCACAGGGAGTGACGGAGATTCAACAACAAAACTCTGCATCCAGAGGAAAGCTGGACCCTCCTCTACCCCATAGACATGAAGTAGAAGAGGGAGGCACTTTGTCAATCAGTCAAATTCTATTTATAAACCCCATATTCACAATGGGACTTAACAAGGTGGGACATCCTCTGTTCTTAACCCTCAACAAGAGTCAGGAGAAACTGTAGAAACCTCAGAGAGAGCCACGTGTGAGGGATACTTCTCCCTGGACGGACAGAGGTGCAATAGATGTCGCGTCTAACAGAGCACGTCAACAAAATAAGATTTACAACATTCATAAGAAAAGACAGTGTCTAACTGGAGAGTTGTGTCAACATTTAAAGTCTACTTACATGTAACATCTCACAAAAGTGGAAGAAGGTTCAAACGAAAAGTAATAATATCGTGGTTGAGCAGCACATCATTTCTTTAACACTGTGACAGATGACTGTGTATCTGCAAAATATTCGTTTACTGGATTCTATATAGTGTCTTTGAAAAGCACACAGCCTTCTCTTACTATATTTATGAGGACCTGCCATTAACAGAATGTATTTTCTAACTCTTTACCCTAAACCTAGTTCTAATCCATCAAACAGCCATTTAAACTGCAGGTTAAACACAGAACTGTCAGACTCCACTAGTATAGTGGACTCTTGTATATCCAGGTCCTGCAAATATAGTAAAACAAGGCCACACATGCACGTACACTCACACAAACACACACTCGCGCATGTGCAATTTGTCATCCATGACCAGGTCCAGTGAAGTAGATGAAGAGCTGCCTTCCCTCTGACTCTCTGGGTCACAGAGTAAGGAGGTCAGGGTGTTAGGTGAAGAATTAGTAGCTCCTTAGGAAACCCAATAGCATCCACCTGGCCACACACACACACACACACACACACACACACACACACACACACACACACACACAGAGAGAGAGAGAGCTACAGTGATTCACCAGGTTGTGACAAACTGCCTAAAGGAGCCGATAAGAAAACAAATGCACACATATACACGTATAAAAGTATCAGGGTTTTGTAGATGTTTGTGTTTTTAATGTCTCATTATTGTTGCGTTTGATAAATTGCAACACAGTGCATTGGGTTGCAGCTGTAACACCAGAGTTTGTCCTCAAGAGGGAGACTCACACCACATATCAGATTTCAAACACAGCTTTTACTTTGGTAAATTATTAAAAAGTAAAACCAGTGGATTGAGACAATCATCAACACGTGTTTTTACTCTCTGGAAATCTATTGTTCAACATTATGAGCAGAGCACTTAACCCGCTTCCTTTGCTTTGTCCTGCAATGTTTTACTTGTTCATTACTTCCAAGACTAATAGTCAATTGGTATTGATTCAGTTTAAAAACCAATCCACTTGTGTTTCCTAGGTGGTCTGACCGGTGGCCCGAGGTGCTGGTCCTCACAGGGGGACAACGATTCATGTTAATGCAACAAGACAGAGACTAATATGCACACGGAGTGGAAGCCAAAGTCTGAGCAAGCATCCGTTACACAGGGAGAGGGGGTCTGTGCAGAGGGAGGGAAAACTTCTCCTAAGCCTATTAGTATTATTAGTGATACTTGGTGGTAATGATTGAAAGCCACTTAGCGCTGGTGTATTTACCAAGAGGATCAGCGACAGCATGGTTAAACAGGCCTGATGGATTACCGAGAGGAGAGGAGACGAGACGGGACGAGGGGAGAGGAGACAAGGGGAGAGGAGACGAGACGAGACGAGAGGAGAGGAGACAAGGGGAGACGAGACGAGACGAGACGAGATGATACTTTGAGATTAGATAAGACCAGAAAATCAGCCCCTGTTTGCCGTTAACAACCAGAATCTATAAAAATGAGACGACCTCTGATGATGGGTTGGTTTCAAGAAGTCAGGGGTGTTGCAACAGGGTGGACAAAGCAGGGGCCACGAACTGAGAGAGGGCCCCTGGGAACAGATCTGCAAGAGACAACACTTTACTTTGAGATTTATATTTATTTCCTAAGACCTAGAGTTGTCATGTTTTAAAAATCACATCAGAGGATTAATGTGTAAAATTGTTGAACTGCATTTATCAATCAGTTGATAATGATGTTGTGTCAGTCACCACTCACTGCTCCTCCTGCACCAGAGCTCATGCATAAAGAAAGAAATTCAGTGGTTTCAGCCGAGTTACGTATTTAAGAGCAACTTGACAGTACTAAAGAAGGAGCTATGCATTCTCCATAAAGAGTAATTCATTATTAGTTCTACACTGTGGTGCTGATATTTTATGAGGATGCTCTGTGTGGAAAGTCCTCCAGCCGATATGTTCTATGTATTAAATCACTACATGGAATGAGTTGCATTTTATACAACACAGGATGTCCCAAGTTTTAGTTTTGGGACGGAAAATGTTATCTTATTTTGTCAGTTTCACCAGCTACAGTTTAAATTATGTAAAATTGCACATCTTGCATGAAACATAGATTAGAATCTAAAGCTTTATTGTCATTTTACAGGATTCAATGAGATTAATGCTGCTCTTCAAGTTGAGTGCATTTAAAATTATAACATATAACATACAAATAACGTGTAGTGCATGAGCCTCACATGCATTATGATAAATAATTCCAACCTGTTTGCCTGGAGCACTTAATATGTCAAGAATTGTAACATTGCTGTGTAACTGAAGGTAA